>NC_143157.1:24514657-24737750 GCF_041381405.1 Jatropha curcas
TCTTCATGCGATTTGGTATAAATATATCAATTTAAAAGTTCTGTGCAGGTTTCAGAGCAAAATCTCCAAGATATTGAGATAATGATTCGAGGAGTTAAAGATTCTCTTCCTATTTTTTTCACTAGAATGTCTCCCTCATATTTCTTTGAAGTAGGAAATATCAACTTTAGAATACCGTTGGATGTCATACATGATGCCATTGTGCTTTGTGTTTCTGCAATTGGTTCAGCAAATGCTTTTGTGCTGGAGATGAAACAGGTACTTCCCCTTTTACTATCTGGTTTTATGACATTATTTTATTTGTTTCCCTCTTGATTATATTGAGAATCTTTGGGCATCTTTTGTATAATGAACAAATCATCAAGGGACATTTAATGGGTTTGATATTTTTCTCCCTTAATTTAATGAACAAAATTAAATGTGTTTAAATGGTGGGTATCTTGCAGTTGGGAGCATTTTATGTTGATCGAATTGATTTCAGTGACCATCACTTGTTCCAAACCAGGGTACAATTCTCTTAGTGCTGTCTTTTTATTAAATTGCTTCAGATGGACAGTCTATTTTTCATAGCTCAAAAATGCTCACGTTTGTCATATAAGTACGCATTTGTTCTTGAAGTTCATTCTCCTGTTCACTCACAAATTTTGCATACGCAAAGTTCAACTCTTATCTATTGAAAAGGTGCCCGTGCTTTTCACGGAAACAGGATACAAAATTACAGTTACTGTGCCTCTACCTGCAATATTAAGATGTGCTTGTAACTATATCTGCATAGCTTGTGACAGCTACTCCATAACAACTACTAAGCCCTAATCCCGACAGTTACTGCATAAGAGGAAAATATTTGCTCATCCCCACCCACTTTATGCTGAATTTGGTGCTGATATCCTCTGTCAATTATCTAGGACATTGAGGTGATCATGATGAAACTCAGAGAACTAGAGAACAAGTTTGGGTCCAAGCCGGTAGTGGTCGTAACGGAGAAGGTGGGTACATTGTTTAATACTGATGCTGGCATATTTTATTGGTTTTTAGCTTATTATAGGACCACTTAGTTGAGAAAATCATTGCTATGTAGTTTAGATGCATAGCTTCTTTATAGCACGTGATGATGTGGTCCATCTGTTTCCTTTTTTATCTGCAGCATGTCCTCCTTTGTGTGACTGTATGTTTGCTAGTATAATTTGTTCCTTACCTAACGACAGGCTTCCATGACTTAAAGAGTATAATATCGTCATTGTCATAATAACTTTATGTTTTTTGCAAACTCGTATTCATTAATTTCAACCATTGCAATTGTAGGATTATGATCGAGATCCAGAGATTCTCCGTTGTCTGAATCCTTTCAAAGTTATGACCCTCTGTTCAGAATTGCAAATAATTCCACGTAGAGGAAGCACCAAGGATGGTTTTAGAAAGTTGTTGAAAGAGCTGCTGAAGATAGAATGCTCAGGCGCAAAGCAAAACTAAGTTTTGATTCTACTGACTGAAAATGGTGCAACTTTTGCAGTGAAGCACCTGAGAATAGTTGCTGACCCTCTTTTTTGAGTTGTGCCTTATTTTTTCTGTTCCTTGTTTGCAAAGAAGTACATTCGAGTTATACATTTTGAAGTTCCAATGTTCTAGTACTTGTATTTTATAATGTTAGGATCTAATTCTTTGCTAGAAAAAAAAAAATATTTTTGGTTATGAGCACTAATCTTAATACTAAAAGAGTAAAATTTGCAAAAGATTTCCATTAAACGTTGCGCTAATCTAATACTAAAGGTGTTTTTATTTAGAGGTGAACGTTAAGATTCAAACCTTAATGGGTAAAATTTTGAAAAAGTTTGCTATTTTTGAATTTGAAGTCCAGCCCATGGACAAGTCTTATTAGGCCCAGATGAAGACCCACTACTGTCTCTGCCTCTGGCAGTGGAGATTTAAACTAAACTCAAAAAGCTGGAGTCCACTCCTTGGCATCAGAGAAGTGGTTCATCAAATTTATTGCCACATGAAATTCTGGTTGTAACAATTTTGACTTATCAATAAATGCTAACACACAAAGAATCAGATCCAATCCCATTTCAACACTTCGGTCGACAGAGAGTTACGTAGAAAGATACCCTGGCCTGTAGTGTGGATATACATCAAGTGATCGATTTATATATATTTAGATTACGGTGTCATCTTCAAAAATCTGCAGTCCCTATTTGTAGAAGTTGGTGGCTAAAATAGACGCGGTTTCACACTTGTATTACGGAATTCTCAACTCTCAAGAACCATATACTGTGAGATTAACGGTTACATACATGCAAAACCAAGATGAATTGATAATTTGGATGAATTATGATGTGGGTGGTGTCTTCTTCAGTCACAGCTAGTTAGCTTAAGTTTTATCTTATGACCTTTATCTCTCCCCTTCATGGACCAAGGCAGGATTCAAAACTAGGAGCCTCATCTATCTTGAGGGAGGATAGAATATAAGAATGGAACGATATTTACCCGCGTGTGACATGCGGTTCATTCATCACTGTGTTCTCTTTATTTATAAAAAAAATAAGTGGGGGCTTGGAGATGGTTGAATCAAATCCAGTCTAAATTTATTATCTTCTAGAGACATGAATAGTCAATTCCCAATAATCGGCGTATGACAACAAGCAAGAAATTGCAGTAGAATTGCTAATTATTATAAATTTGAATCATTTTCGTCATAGTTGAATTTGAACCCACAAAAACAAAAATGGAAAAATAAAAAAGAAACCCAGCTAGCTAGCTAACAACCAAGAAAGATCGATCCTTTTCACACCACAGTATTTATGGATTAGAATCATTAATGGCTGTACCCAAGCTGTCTTGGTTGCAAATGCAATCCAATTCCCACCTTCTAGGCGTGGGTCAAACATACCCACATGGTTATGGATCTTCTCTTTTGTTAATTGTTAGGTTTAGTAATCAAAATTTAGGGTTAATGGCACAACGTGTTGGACTTGTTTGGCTAAAAGGAAATTCAACTTAGAATGATATTTCTGTCTCTCCCTCTCTCTCTCTCTTTTGGTCATTTACCAGAATCAGTGATGAGTTTACTTTGACAAATTATATGCACAATTTTGTCACTCATCAAAGTCCAAACTTCATGTCAAAATCTCAATTATTTATGATTAAATTATTAAATTAATTACCACTCCTTGTAATCTTTTTCTTTCTTCTAGTTTGCTTTCTTTTTCTTGAAAAAGAAGTGATCTTTACGCAAGAAATACTGTATTATTCAATTGTCATGTTGATATACTAATCAAATTAAAGTTGAATTAGGGGTAATATAGAGTTTTAGTTAATTAATTAAGAATGAGATAATATAGTGTTTTGGTTAATCAAAACCTTAAATGCTACATAAAAAAATATTACCAGACAAGCTTTTGAAGTTAAATTTAAAACAAAAAATTAAATTTCAATAACTCCACATTAATTAAAATTTTATAATATAAAAGAAGCTATGAATTCAAATTTAGTGATTGAATTAATTAGAATAATAATTTGAATTTAATACATGTGCGGCCAAAATAAAATTCCATAAGCCCAAAAAAAAAGTGATGCTGTGCCTTAAAAGAACTTCAACATGACAACATACAAAGTATCTTCTTATCCTGAAAGTTGTCTGAAGCCATTTTTTAAAACACAAAAATGTTACAAAGTTATAATAATACATCCTTGTAAAGAAGGAAGGCTGCAACAAAAGTGAGATTCCTTAATTCTATTAGAAGGATCAATGCTTCTATAGAAATTAAGTCGGAAAAATCTTAGCAGACGGGCTAAAATTAAAAAATATATATAATAAAATTATACTAAACTTAAAATAATAAATTAAAAAATTTTAAATTTTAAATCCCAATTTTATTATTTTTAATTTTATTTCTCCATATATATATTTTATTTAAAATGTGATATGGTGACAATGGAATTAATGAAGTGATTTGGGTATGGAGGTGGATTGAGAATGGGACGGTGCTGACCTCAAAATTCCAATTTTGGGTGTAAGACGTGATGATTGTGATAGTGGGTTCCCACTTATGTACCCACGTTTTATTAGATTATTGTTGGTTTTTATTTCTAGATAAACAATAAAAAAGGGATCCAGAAATTTCTTTTTTCTTTTTTTCTTTCTCTAAAGTCAATATATGAATTCCTTTGTCAATATATAAAAAATAATAATAAAATTAAATTAAATATAGTTGAAAATGAAGTAATCAAATCATATATATAATTTTCTTTCATTAAAAAAAAAAACTATATTGTTGAATATTTTAATTAAATGCTTAATATTCAAACATTAAAACAATCAACAATTAAAAAAAATTACGAATGGTTTGTCTTTGACCATGTATAGAATAATATAATCATAAGGTGATATCAAAAACAGTCCAGGAATGCAAAACAAATCAAGAATCAAAAATTATAACTTGAAAATGAGTTCTAAACCAATTTCAGAGGAAGTAATATTTTATTTAGCATCACATTCTTTTATTTTGTCTAATTATAGGTTGCATTTTACTTCAACTCTCTCAAGCAATTACTCATTTCTTTTTCTTTTTTTTTTTTATAAAAAAAAATAATAATTAAAAAAAAAATTCTCCTTTTCACACTCAAAAATTTGTGGACTTCAATCCATCACCTTATCTCCCTCTATATATAGCTCTAAGAACAACACTTCCTTCTCATTTCTCAATAGCAAGAGAACATCTATATATATTTGTTAAACTAATGGGTAGCAAAAATTTAGATCTTCTAGTATGTTTCTGTATCGTCTTTACTGCTTTCTTGAGCTTCAGCTTCAAATTCTCAACGGCTCAAATGGTACCGGCGGTGTTTGTCTTCGGCGACTCCTTAGTGGACGTCGGGAACAACAATCATCTTCCTGTTTCCATTGCTAAAGCAAATTTTCCTCATAACGGTATAGATTTTCCAAACAAGAAAGCCACCGGAAGGTTTACCAATGGCAAGAACGCCGCAGATTTTCTTGGTTAGTTTTTAGCTTTCTGATAAGCTTTTCTTTAGAGGCTTCTCATTATAAAACTTGCCAACGGTAAAAACTAACATATCATGTTGGTTTTATTATATCAGTTCTCCAATTACTTCTGTTATTAATTAATGTACCATTTTCATATTTCATCCCTTTTTAGTTTTATTAGTTTCTGAATATTTTTCAGAAATTTAAAATTTTTTGTTATTTACTAATTTTTTTAAAAATAATATTTCTAAATGCAAATAAGAGCAAATTTTGTATTAACTATGAAATTTTTTTATTTAATTGATTGTAAATCTTTTTCTAAAATTTTTGAAGGGGCGAACAATTGTCGGGATTTGAATTCTTGAACTTTTTATTATTATTATTATTATTATTATTATTATTATTATTATTATTATTATTATTATTATTATTATTATTATAAATAGATAGGTATTTAAAACTATTGTATTACTCTAATCCATATATAATTTCCACGTTTTTGTTATATTTTGTTTTTTTGTGGCAAGGAAATGAAAATTGGAAAAAGCTTGCAAGTTGCATATGTATTATTTAGTTACGTGTCTAATCCAAACTTCATCAGTTGATCCCAAAGATTCTAAATTAATTTGCTAATATTAAGGAAAAGCAGCTAATTAGGACTTATTAACCATCTAGTATATTATAATATTTGGATTTATTTTTCATGTTATTATTAGAAATTTGAGTTTTGAAAAACAAAATAATTTTCTCCACAATAATTCCAAGGGGGTTATAAAACATTTTATCTTATCAATCTTGTCATTTCATGAATCAGTTTGTCATGTTCCGAAGTTAGGCTATGCATACTAAATTGGTGAAAACAACTATAGTTGAGAGGACTCAAATTCGAAAAGATCAATCAGACCATCACCTGATTGTCATATATATGCTTCTTTCTTTGCACTTATCATTTCTAAGAAACACTATTAGCATACAACAACTAGCTCTATGATTTACTTAATTGATTATTAAACTCCTAATTGAGAGCTTAACTAATTACTTTCTTTCTCTCTCCTCTTTTGCACTATAATGTAAATTACAAATTGTATGCCCATGCATTATCTTTAAAAAAAAAAAAAAATTGAAAAAAAAAAAAAAGTGCATGCCAAAAGCAAAAAAGGAAAAAGCTTGCTAACTTGAAAGTTGAACCTTTGAAGTCATTTATGTGCATATTGATTGGTAAAAGTATAGTTTTCAAGTTTACATACTTTATGCTACAAGTGACTTTGATAGAGTACCTATGCCTTTCTTTTTAATGATCTATATATGCTTTATTCTTTTTCAATAACAAAAATGTATAACGTATAATGTTACTGGCAGCTGAGAAAGTTGGCTTACCTACTTCACCACCATATCTATCCTTAAAGTTTAAAACTGCCTCCGCTTTCATGACCGGCGTAAGCTTTGCCTCCGGTGGCGCTGGAATCATTAATGGCACAGATGAAAAGCTGGTAAGTGGATAAAAAACCGAATGCCTTGTTCTCAATTCAATTATCCCCAATTGCATATTTTTGCAATGTGTTTGAACTTTCAAAACAAAATTACTTAATTTGTTAGGGACAATCCATAACCTTAACACGTCAAGTAGGAGACTATGAATCAGTATATGGAAAGTTGGTGGAGAATATGGGAGCTTCTGCTACACAAAATTTGTTATCTAAATCTCTTTTTGCCATAGTAATTGGAAGTAATGACATCTTTGATTACTCAAACTCATCTAATTCCAATAAGGCCACCCCTCAACAATATGTGGATTCCATGATTCTCACTTTGAAAGATCTCATTAAGGTAACTCCTATCATCCTCTGCACTTACATTTTTAATGTGTCTATATATACATATAGACACATCTCGACCAAACTTCGAGATCTCATTATCTAACCAAACTTCGAGCATGGTAAGTTCGAGCTCATCTCGACCCTAACTTCGAGCATGGCAAGATCGAACTCATCTCGACTCGACTTGTTTACACCCGTATTGCTAGGTATTCTCATGTGTTTTTCTATAATATATTGAAGTGGTTTTGACAGAGAGTGTATGAGCATGGTGGGCGCAAGTTTTTTATTGCTGGTGTTGGACCAATCGGATGTGTTCCATCAATAAGAGCGAAGACCGAAACAGAAGCTTGCAACGAAGAAACAAATGCAATGGCTGTTTTGTACAATCAAAAGCTAATAGCAATGTTGAAACAGTTGAATACAGAGCTGAAGGACATTTCTTACTCCTATTTTGACTCCTACCACTTGTTTCAAAACATCACTCAAAATCCTTCCAATTATGGTATTATTACTCACAACCTCCTAATTAACTAATTTCAAGCTATTAATTTTTTATGATAAAAATCAAACCAAACAGAAGTGGTTGGTTCGATTTGATTTTTTGGTCTAACCCAAATTATGTCCAACCCAAACTTTGATCTAATAAAATTGATAGTATTACTTAAATTGTTGTGATTTCAGGGTTTGCAGAGGTGAAAGCAGCATGTTGTGGGCTAGGGAGATTAAAAGCAAAGGTGCCATGTTTACCAATTGCTACATATTGCTCAAACAGAAAAGATCATGTCTTTTGGGATCTTTTTCATCCAACAGAAGCAACTTTCCATATTCTTGTGGATACTCTTTTTGATGGTCCTTCACAATATACTTTCCCTGTCAATCTCAGAAAACTCATAACAGCTTAAGCTTAATAAGTTAGTCTTTTATAGCAAAACATAGACATGAAAATGCCCTTCTCTTCAGAAGAACACCAAAAAGACTGGAAGAGGATGGTAAATGTAGTTAAGTTAGGTTATAAATAACATATAGACAAGTTCCTTTTAGGGCGGTGATGTTTGGTAGTGTTTTTTAGGTCAAAGGAGTTACGTATAATTAATGCAAACAGAAGTATTGTTTTCTTGAATAAATTGATATTTCTCCAGGCATATGAAATTAAGTTAAACAAAAAAAATAATTATGCGGTGAGCGTGGATCGAACACGCGACCTTCAGATCTTCAGTCTGACGCTCTCCCAACTGAGCTATCCCCGCTGAATGGCTTCAAATTTCTACATATTTAATATGAATCAACTAGCTGAAGAACACTTTCTTGAAAAATTTAAACTCAATCGAACCAAAAATTATCTTGAGTCACGCATCATCCATCATTTGATTTGATGACTGCATTTTACTTTGAATTTTCCTAACAAAATAAGAGGTGGGGTGCTTATTAAGACGACACCGTTTCGTTAGACAAAATGTGCATTTAATTCTTCCAAAGAAAGCACAGCCTGTTGTTAGAGTTCCAACTTCCAAGTCGAAATCGTTGACTCTATTTGACCGGAAATCTATTTTCCATTTTAGTAGCTTACTTTTACTTTTTTACTTTTTACTTTTTAGGCAAGTAAAAAAGAGGTTATTTGTTTCAAGTGTCACATGAAAAGCCATTTTGCAATTAAGAAAAACCAAAACTTGAAAAAAACAAGATTTCTGTGACAAAGGGACAATTGTCACTTTTTAATCCTTTTAGAGCAAACCTCTCATTTTTACAAGTATTCAATTTCTCCTCTCACTCAGCTTTCACATTTGAGGAAAAAAAAAAAAAAAAAAAATCTTTTATCAAGTTCATGCAAGGCCAGACGAAACTTATAAAATTATGAGTATAAAATCTAGAGCCATTAGACTCATTACTCTTGAAATGGTTTTAACCTAAATATCATATATATATATATATATATATATATATATAAATTAAATGCACTTGTTAGATACATTACTATAATATTTTGGAGCGATCTCAATTCCTGTAGGTATGAAAACACAAGTTCGATTTCTCAAAAGCGCATTTTATTGAGAGGGTAAAAACATACGAGGATTACATCTCTTAATTATAAAAAATAATAAAAAAAAAAGTTTGGGACTGCTCCACCTTGACAACCTCTCCTCCAAAGCGTGCTCAGCTAGGAAGCTGCAATCAAGAAATTGATCAAGAACGAGCCTCCGCCCGTTTGAGGCGCGTTCGTTGTTGTGATTATTTTATCTTATTATAAATAGATAGATATAGAATAGATACTTTTGAAATTTTCTCATCCCAACTGATGGGTGCCAATAAATAATGTTCTCTTTAAAAATTCCCCTCCCCCATCACTATCCATCTGCACAAAGTAAATGGGACTGAAGATATTTTAAGATGAACAAACCAACTTCCAAGGATATTTATGAGAAACTGTTTGTGATTTGCCTTTGCATAACTGAATGCATAAGTGACTAATTTTTCAAAATATTACATTTTTTACCTCAAAAATTATTATCATTGATCAATTTTTGGCATAATCAAATCCAGCCAACAGAAAAGTGAAACCGAATTAAGTTTAGGGCAAGACAGACAGTGACCATTAACTAAGCAAAGAAAGACCTATCTATCTAACATATTAAATGTGAAGATGAATTCGAAGGCAGAGACCGGAACACATCAACATACACAGTACCATTCTTTATTACATGTTGTCTGCACAGAGATCTAACATACTCCTTTCTTCTTTTCACATTCTCATTGACTTATATATATATATATGCATAGAGAAATGTCTACCAATTTGCTGTAATACTTTAGAGCTATAATGGGTTTGAATGCTTATTCAGTGAAGAGTTTGATGTTGTTTTTGTTGTTGATGACGATGATAATGAGCTTGTTCTTGAAAGATTCAGAGGCTAAAATGGTGCCAGCGGTGTTCGTGTTTGGTGATTCAGGCGTAGATGTTGGAAACAATAACTATCTTCCATTTTCCATTGCTAAAGCTGATTTTCCTTTTAATGGTATCGACTTCCCTACCGGAAAACCAACTGGAAGGTTTTCTAATGGCAAGAATGCTGCAGATTTTGTTGGTACGTCCTAACGCATTATTTTCTTGGTTTCCTCTGTATGTGTATATATATAGACAAATAGAAAGAAGTAACTCGTTATCGGCTTCGATTTGTAGGTTCAAATTAGGTTTTGTCTTAAGATGCATTAGATAAAATATTTAATTTGAAAACTCTATAAGTTTATCTAATAATTTTAATATTATAAATAAATAAAACTTATTACTGTTATTAATAATAAAATATTAATATAAATAATATTACTGTTATTATTACTATTATTAATATTTATGTGTTTTTAATTTTTTAAAATTATATAGATAAATTGTTGTTGCTAAAATACAAGAAATTTTTATTTTTGTCTACAAATACTATAGCTGTTCATTCATAAATCATAGTTGTAAATTATTAAACTAATGAGTCTATTCGACAGTGGAAGGTTAACAGATGAATATCAACACTACTTCCTGCATCCCATATGTATAAGCTCACTTCCCTTTTTTTTTTTTTTTTTAAATATTTATTATTAATTTTTTAATATATCTATATCTAATTTACACCTATATATGTCATGTAATATTGTAGAGAGGAATTTAGGAAATAAATAAATAAAAATATAATTTAACTATATTAACTAGTTTTTTTAAATCCGTGTCAAAGTCAAATTATATCTATATATTTGGGCATTAAGTTCACGAATTACAGTAGTTTTTGCTTACAACCTCACTTCAATTTAATGATGAGCAGCTGAGAAACTGGGTTTACCTACACCTCAACCCTACCTCTCCTTGTTAATCAACAAGAAGAAAAATGCATCCTTGACTGGCGTAAACTTTGCCTCTGGAGCTTCTGGAATCCTCAATGCTACTGGAAAATCCCTTGTAAGTAACTAATCAAAACGACAAACTCATATAATAACTGTTCATTCAGTATTAAATCAAATACTGGTTCTTTGTTTTAGGGTACAGTAATCCCTTTGACAAAGCAAGTAGACTACTATATAAATGTTTATGGAGATTTGGTGCAAAAGATGGGATCCAATGGAACAAACAAGCTCTTAGCTAAATCTCTATTCTTTACTGTAACTGGAAGCAATGACCTTTTTAGATACTATGGTTCTTCTGATCTCCAAAAGAAAAGCACTCCACAGCAATATGTAGATATGATGGTTCTCACAATGAAAACACAAACAAAGGTAATGGCAACTATATATATAAAATCAATCAATTTGGTTATTCTAGTTTCTTAATGACAATATCCTTTATATTGCTATGTTTTGGCAGAGATTGTATGCTAATGGTGCCCGTAAATTTTTGTTACCTGGACTTGCAACAGTAGGATGCGTTCCATCGGAAAGGACAAAGAACAAGGGACAAAAATGCAATGAAGAAATAAATTCATTGAGCAGAATGTACAATGAAGGCCTCAAGTCAATGTTGCAACAGCTAAAATCAGAGCTTGTGGACATAAACTACTCCTACTTTGATACTTACAACATCATGCAGGACATCCTTCAGGAACCAGATGCTTATGGTACGATAATATTCGGACATTATTATTCCTCGGAAATTGCCTGAAAAGCTAAACGAAATTATGGAAATGTAGGCATTGTAATGAAATCATTACCTCGAGAGTTGAATTTCATCCATTGTAATATGCAATAGTTTTGTTTCCATTTCAGGATTTACTGAGGTTAAAGCTGCTTGCTGCGGGCTTGGAAAGCTGAACGCAGAAATCCCCTGCATGCCAATATCAAACTATTGCTCCAACAGAAGCAATCATGTCTTTTGGGACATAGTTCATCCAACAGAAGCAACAGACCGCATTTTGGTCAATAATATCTTCAACGGTCCATCACAATATACGTTTCATATGAATATGAGGCAGCTGATTGCAGCTTAAATTGCAGCAATATAAATAGCTATACATATGCATACTGAAGGAGAGCCTCTATTTCCAATAAAGTGTAACGTCTACAGTGCGTCCAGCATCAAAATTCTGTGCTAGGCATATGAGCTAGAATAAATAATTAGTTGGTGGAAGCATGTAATTCAATATTCTTAGTTTTGTCTCACAAATTCCTATAAGTTAGTGTGTTTGCACTTGAGTATCAAAGTGGGACTAAGAATTTATATTATATATTGTCAGAAAATTTAACTTATTTTTTAAAATATTTTCTAAAGAAAACGTTTTTTTTCAAAAATGTTTTCCAAATAATCCATTTCCCGTTTTTTGGTCGTAGTTAAAAAATATTAAATATTTTAATTTATAAGACTAAAAAACATTTTGAATTGTAGGAATTTCATATTTGAAAAAAATATATGGTTGAATATGAAAAAAAAAAAGGTGTAAAAAATATTAAAACGTAGTTATTGACGGTGGACCACTAGTGATAGTCCCCAGTTACTGGTGATGGTGACGGTGGCTATTGGTAATTAATGAATTAATAAATATATGTTTATAAAATTACAGTAAGTATTTTCAATGTCTAAAAAGTATTCTCTCATTTAAAAAATGATAAGTTATTTTTCTTTCAAGTAGCTTCATTTTTTCTTTAACCAAAAAAAATATTTCAACTGATTTTTCTTAGTACCTCAAGCATCAATAATCCAAAAAGTATTTTCCAAATAAATTATTTTATTGAAATAAATGAGCCCTACTTTAACGCACTTTTCATATTACAAGTTTTAGGATTAATTGGTTTGCATCAAAATGCAAATCTTACTTCTAGCTTCAAAGGTCATTAAAATATACTTCACAGGCATTTGCTTCTAGAAAGCCAATGCCTCTATTTTTAATGTCATTATATATTATATGCACACACGGACGGAGTTTTAGCAGTTCCTATCAACCATTTCACACAAGAAGAACATGAAAAACAAAACCCATCAAATACCCGATGAGAGAAAGAGAGACTGCAACTTCAAGTACAAATTCTGGCAATAACCTGGATTCTGTTAGGAGCCAAAAAGAGTTGTTCGCTTCCCATCTCAGCTTTCTCTACATGTATCTTCCATTTTCATAACCTAGGTCAATAACTATTCGGTTCACTAGAAAGTTACTCGTAAGAGTATCAGGATAGGAGAAATGACATATATTCCTTGAACAAAGGGTTCATATTTCAATATCCAAAGAGAACGCAAGCACCAGTGATACCATTTTCATTGTTTTAAAATTTTCAGGTTGGATTATACATCAATATTCCTAGAATGGAGGATAAAAATGGTAACCAAAGAGCGGCAGTGAAGACATCAGAATTTGCAGTAGTCACCTCAAATCAGACTGTACCTTTCATTATGCACTTTAGGTCCTTTCTCAGTACTAAAAGAGCGGCAAAGATACAGTAATTGTTCAGTTCTTGCTGGTGTCATCAACAATCGAGTAGATTGGTCTGAAACTGATGGAAAGATCAAAATTCAGTTGTTTCGTGTTCTATATTTATCACATGAAGAACATGTATCTAAACCGGAGCAGAAACTACAAAAGAAAATCAAGCTGAAACTAAATCTTTCTGTTTCAAGAGACTGGTTTTAGAATATATAGTTATAGACATGCATGCACACATACACGGCCAGGGAAATTGATACTTTCAAAGCTCTGCAGATCAGGAAGGAAATATATCTTGGAAGAAGAGGTTGAGATCACCCTTAAGAACATCGAATGCCATTATCTTGTCCACTGCATCCTGAAACCAGTGCAGTAACAGAGTTCCATGATATGTGTGGAAGAGAACAAAAATATATAAATGTTTAAAACCTAGATTCAGAAAAGTAAGACCTTGCATTGGAGATCAAAAGTTGATATGCTGTCATTGCACAACCGCTCAACATGGTTGTTATTTCCAATAGCATCCAATACAATTGCTGCTCTCTTAATAACTTCCTCAGGGACACCTAAAAGACAATTTTATTGGTTTATGAGAATACTGGAATTAAACCTGAATATTATCAATGCTATAAATAGACCAATGACAGTATAAAGACTGCTTTCTTTTAAGCATCGCACTTTTTGAGGTGCCTATCCCATGTTTAAATATCAAATACAGTTCCAAGGCTTAAAAAAATTGTGGAGGAAGATTGGATGGAGAGGAAGGATTCATGTAGTTGACACAAAGCTTGTTTTGGGCTTATCCTGGGGAGCCATTTTTATATCTCGACAATCACATAACTGATAAAGTCAACAAAAACAGGGTAGACTATCTTGGGGTCCAACTGAAAATTTAAATGCTTAATTTTCATTTATATTCTCATTAGTAATTTTCAACAAACAAAAGATCTGACAAATACAAAATAACAATATTGCCAATCTGAGTACAAGTGCATCTAGAATTCCATAAAAATGCAAAGAGATCAAAAGAGGATAATGTACCAGCAAGGAGAGCACAATGTATTCCTGCAAGCCCCAAAAAGAACACCTGACTTGAGTAAAAATTCTCAATACCTATCCCTAATTTACAAGTATATTTATACACTCACCATAACTAAGAAGAGTGTTTCCGGGAACTAACCTGCAAAAAGATACAGAGATGGTCTTTAAAATGTTAGTAGAATTAGATTCCAGAGCTGATAGGACAAATATAACAGAAAAGCGTCAAATTTTAAGTGTCAAATCAGATGGGCTTCCTATTACCATATTTTGGCTAAAAGGTCAAAAAAAATTGTGCAGCTAATTTGACCCTTAATGTCTAACCATCCTCTTGCAATATTAACAAAACAACTAGATGCTGCTGTTTTCTGACACATGAAAATGTTGAAGAAAGATCATAGCTGAGTTTTCACAATGCTAACCTTTTCAAATTTAGTGGAAAGTTTTTCCAACAATAATCACCTTTATTTATAATTAAGAGAATCAAGTTACAAATCAGTAGCCACAAAACAAGGCTTTCTTTTTCCCCAAAGAGTGACAAGCATTGTATTCATACAATATGATTTGACAAGGTGTAGAAAAGTACCGATAAAGAAATACAATGTCCTCAACATCTGTAGAGTTGTCGTCAGGCCTCAGCACACTCATGGTGTAAAACTTCACCCTCTCAGACTGGGATTGGTCAAACATTTGAAATATCACTTTTCAAGTGCTGAAGCTGTGCCAGCATAAACAAATCAGATAGCAACCCTGCACAAACGCATACCTTTGGCAAGCAACTCTCACTGAATAACTCAGTCAAGTGAGTGCTCACCAGAACCTGCATACATAAAATAGGTGCTCAATTTAAAGTTATATGCTACTAATAATAGTCGCCATTCTTCAGTTTTGCTTTGCATAACGGTTGATTAGAGAATGATCAAAATGAGGCACATATCCTGTTGAACTAACCCAAAAACAAGTGCAGAAAAAGAGAAAGAAGAAAAGGGCAGAAACTAAGTTAGTAAATTGGCAATAAGCAATGGAATCCATGAAAGCAATGTGACATCCATGATTGTGCAGTAGAGTAGAGAAGACACAAGGACAAAGAAACTGGCAAGAGAAGGATGAAAGTAATCAGTTGAATCAGATGCTTGGAAACTAAAATCATTGTTTCTTTAATAAGTACAAGTGCTTATGAATGCACATGGCAAATACAGCTGATGTTTAAGTAAAACATAATAGCTTCATGCTTATCCACTGTGCATCAGAAGAAAAAATCTCATGAAAGGAGTCACATTAGTTTAGATATGTGATTCTGGCAGCAAAGTCGGAGAAGAATATAAAACCTTTGGAGGGTCATCGCATGCGATAAAGTGCTTTATGGTTCCACCAAGTAGACCAACACCATCTGCATTCATCAAGCATTTTAATTAATCACACATTTCAGAATAAGGACTAAGGGAACAGCCGATGAAAAAAATCGATTCATATGCATTTAGTGTATCTAAGACATCTTAAGTTCTGCAACAGACGCCAACCTTCTGTAAGCGTGCCTTTACCAAATTCATCCAATAGACATAGAGATCGTGAAGTTGCCTGCCTGAAAATTTGTCAACATATACAAGGAAACAAAGATGGGGTTTTCAAGATGCATTGTTGACTTCTTGCTATTCAAGCACTACAGGGAATTTTTGAGATCCACATTCCAAATCCCATATGATATCAAATTGGGAAAAAAAAGATTCTCTCTAACAAATCAGCAAAAAGCTCCTGACAGCAAAGATCTTGAAACAGTTGTCATGAACAGGAGCTTTTGTTTAGGGATGGAAAGCACCTTAACTGTCCTCATTCAAAGTATACCTTAGCATCATCCCTACTTGATGCAGATCTATCATGAATGTTGACTGTTCTGCAGTCATAAGCTTACTTCCCATTGCGCAGAATATTCTGTTACAACAGAATAGCTGTTGGTTAAATGAATAGAATATGAAATTTAGATGCTACTCTAAAAAAAAGATAAGGCGCGAAGGTCAGAACCTGTCAGTCAGCCCCACAGTAGCAGCATCTGCTGGTATGAAACTTCCAATGAGGGAAAGAAAAACAATCAAAGCCACCTGGAAAAATAAATTTCAGAGTGCAAAATTTATTAAAAAGTGATAGGCACAACAATCATACTAACACATTAATGTGAGAGAAAGCAACACAAGCATTGGCAGCATCGTGACCAATTCAGAGCAACTCAGAGATAAATTTTGACTGCTATGCTGAGAAAAATAGAGATGCAAAAAAGAAATTTTATTGGGAGAAGATTTGAGCACTGACAACTGCTAAGAGTATAGGCAGGCTAACATATATTAGTCGAAAGACGAGTTACAACAGTGAAATGAAAGTAATCACATACCTACGCATACATGTAATAGCATGATACAACCATAAGATGTACAACCAACATAATATGCAAGTGCACTACACCTACACATGCAGAGACCTAGAAATAGAACACAAATAACTATGAACCTGCTTTATATATATACTCTTCCCTGAATAATTAGGACCGGTGATGATATTGATCCTTCCTGAGGCAATAAAAATCTTGTAAGTTTAATAAGATAGTTCATGCTAAGATGGGATAGACATAGTCAATGTGAGCTAAACTGATATTTGTCTTGAGTGAAATCATTTTACCATCATCTTCAATCTTTGTATCATTGGGGATAAATGTGTCCACTGTCATTTCCTGCAAAATGTGCCTGCAAGGCAACACCTAATTAAAATACCGGGTAAATCTAACTCTTTTAAGGAATTCTTTTCTAGGGGAAAAAGACGTAGTGCATATCATTGAATCAGTGGTCACCTTCCGTTCTGTATATTAAGCACTGTTTCTTCAGTCAAAATGGGTCTGACATAATTGTTCTGACGAGCAACTAGGGCCAATGACAGAAGGCTACATAAAAATATTCAGACATTACAATCAATATGACACTTAAGATTGCAGCAGCAATGAATGCTATAATCAATATTAGACATGAGAAAGCAAAAGGAATGAATGCCATAATATAGAAAAGGAAAGGGGGGGGGGGGGGGGGGGGCGCTTTTTGTTAAATAATCCTTACCAATCTAGTTCAGCCACAAAATTCACAGCTTTAAGCAGATGCCCTGAGAATAGATGAATATGTGACACCAAGTCTCTAATAATTGCTCTCTCCATGTCTTCAACAAAAAATTTAGGTCAGTCAAACATTAGGCTTACAGCAAAAAGTATGTGTTGGGTATCTTACTGCTCAATACTATCAGAGAATGACCACAGGCTACCAGACAGCATATCCACATTCTCTCATAAAATCCATACAAAACTGCAAGCAGTTAAGCTCTTTATAAGAAGAACACATCATATTAAGTACCTAGAATCTTATGATAGATATCTCCAAGAAGGTTATCTAATTCTCGTGTCTTTGGGGTACGATAAAAGAATCTTTTGGTCTCTCCATCAGCATCAGAAAACTACATTTGATTTCAATTTATTAATGATAGATGCAGAATGAGACTTTTATTAATGATTTTTCAATTTATTGTAATGAAAGCATCAACTTACAACAAATTCAAAATCTTGAAGCTTCTCTAGCAAGGTTTCATCAAGTTTTTCTTCAAAAATACATAGAAGATATCCTGCATACACAAATAAAGACCAATGGATTGGGAAAACGTGACAAACTAAAAGTAAAAGACATAATACAACAAAAAATTTAAGAGAAATTATATAGCCCTAAAGGGTACCAAGGCTGTAAGGAAGACAAGGTACACGCTTGTTTTCAAATAAGAACTCTCCTGCTTCCGTTCAAGAAATTACAGATTCAAGACAATGTCTCCTGTCATGGAAATAGCTCCCAATTCCTAAGAGACAGAATGAAACTCAAATTCCTTTCAACCCACCACTACCATCTTTGTACCACCACAGAAAAATAGCATTCACAACAAGCAATAAATCAGAACAGGTGAATCAAATTTTAAATGCATCAGTATAGAACTCAGAATCCAGTCATGAATCATCTGAAGCTGATTAGTCTAAACATTAAGGAAATTCATAAAAGATTCTAAATTACACATATCAGGTTCTTCAATTACATTATTGCGCAGCAAAAAGACCAACCTATTTGATGTAAATAAACAATACATGGAGTGAGCTTCTCATTACTCAAATGGGGAAGTTGTGCAAGTTCCAACAAGGAAACCTGCAAAGAATGGGTAGAATCAAATTCAGTTTCAATTTCCTATTCCTATTTGATGCACAAATATGAAACAATTACCTTCTGCAGAAAATCTGGCAGTTCCTCATAGATTTGTCGCAGTTCATCCAACTGTTTGATGGGCAAGAACAAATTGTCCAATTTAAAAACTCATTTGTAAAGTTTAAGCCAGAACCAGTTATAAATGAAAACCTTATGAATGGAGGAGCATTGTAATTTTTCAGCAAAAACAAAAGAAATAAAATCATTTCAAAAATGGATTCAACCGTGAGGATAAGATATTATAGTAATATCTCTGCAAAATGAAATGGAAAAAAAGAGAAAAAGAAAAGAATAAAGAACTTGCTTTGACACCTAATAAAAATAAAAAGAAAAAGTAAAAAAAAAAAAAAAAAAACTAATCTGCAACCTCTTCGCAGAAACCCTCTTTCACTATTGTTCCATAATCCTTCTCTTTACTTCTATTAACATCAATAACACCAATCACCTACAAAATACAGCATCAAACGTAAGAATATGCCCCAGAATGAAGAAACAACAACATTCAGAAGGAGAGTAAAATCAATAAACATGACATGCAAATGCATATACTATTTAATGTAACACATTATAATGAGTTATTATACAAGAAAATTTACGACATCAAAAATCAATTATCATGCACAGGCAAAAATAAACCAATTAAAGAGCTGACTCAACAATCGATTCCCCCTTTTGTCCTTTGATGTCCATTGTTCTACAGCTCCTTTCGCTTAATTCTATTTTACATTTTTTTGAACTTCTGTTCTTTTTGATAATGACTGAAAACATACACCTTAAAATTATCTATTTTTAAGAAAAAGTACAAATAAGTAGATAAGAGTAAAAAGAATTTAAATTAGCCCCACCAAAATAATAAAATCAGTCTAGATTCTTCCAAGTCGTTACCACTAGAAATTGCCAAGGAAATAATTGTACTAACCAATTCATAGACATAAGCCAATTCTGTTGAAATGCAAAAGCCAGCCTAAACAGTGATAAACAACCAAAAACAATAAATATCACATATAAGGAAACCTCGAGAATAGATGATAGTATACACCTTCACCAGAAAAAAAAAAAAAAAAAAGAGACATCAAGAAACGATCTAATACCTGCTCAATGATGTTGAGATTCAAGCACTTGGCCTGCTCTCGCAGACTTTCGGATATGCCTACTTCAAATATCTTATCAACATGCAACAATGAACAAATGCTCTACAAGAGAAAAGCACATTAATATTACACCATGTTTAACCCTAAATGCAGCTTAATTTTATCCATTGAATTTCAATGTAATCAGTGAACTCAACTTTTGTCAACAAAATTATTTAACCTATATGTTATTTCAATATGTCAGTATTGCTCAATATTTGTAAAGATTATTGCAAAATTTTATTTTTTGACTAAATAGAAAAGTCCTAAGTACTATTTTATTTGTAGAACAAATTTATAAAAATGGTAGTTGGTTATCATGTCAAACATCTAGCTACAGTCTACCAAAATTTAGTAATAATGACCTTATTGAAATAAAATTAAAGTATAGCGATAATGATGAAGTTAGTAATTAATTCAATAACATAGCTGAATTAAGCCCTCAAAGATCTCCTTGCTTCCTTTGTAAATCATTTATTTTACATGAGCTAACTTGCTAGAACTTAAAAGTAAAAGTACCATTTCATGAGAAGAAATCCCACATCACATCATAAAATCTTGTCTCGAGAAGAAACCAATCATAATCTCATTTAGCAAATCAGATGAAAATCATATGAAGCATGTATTTACATGTTTCTAATATCATACACTATGCATAAGTAAATATAATGGATATCATCCTGCAACCATGAACCATTCTTGCCATCAACTTGCCAAATAAGGAGGATAAGCAATATTTGTCCAGTAGGACAAAGGACCAGAAGTTGAAAATAACTTCTGTAAAACAGGATTACCTTCAAAAAGGATGTCCAATCACCACTAGTACACATTGAACTTGGCGAGTTGAATTTCTTCAAAAAAGAAAGGAGATTATTGCAAATTTCAGTAGAAAAAAATGATAAAGAAAAGATATCACCAATACAATCATCACGTTACACCACAAGGACAACAATAAGGACAGTTGTACCAATCACCATGGCCAATTTGGGAATTGCCAAATGTCTAGCACTGAATAGTTAAATAGGTAAAAGGATCCCTGAGATTGATTCTTACTTAAGCTAAATCCAGTTGACATGTCATAATAGCAAAACAATACGATTGCTAAAAAATGGTATATCAGGATCTACCAAATTGGTCATTTTAGCATGGCAAAGAAAGTGCGATCTACTTTTTTTTTTAGATTAAGCTGAGTTAAACAGGAAGTTTGGGATAGGATATATATATATTTTTTTTTGAATTAATCATTTTGTTTCCTTTAATGGTATTTTTGCAGAAATATAACATAAATATAATCTAGAAATCCCAATTTTGGATGGAAGTGATACTACCTTCAGTATATGGGAAATGTCCTTGACAGACTTCAGTGTTTCATACAGAGACATCGTCAGTTCTTCAGAACATAAAAAGAATGATATCTTGGTCTCACTAAGGAATACGAGATTTCGGTGCTACTAGCTATAGAAGTATCAACTTAGAAGTTCAATCCCTTATTTCTTGATGTCAATCAAATTCATTTAAAATATTTGCAGGTAGGTAATATAAATTTTTGTCACTCTCAGCAAGAGCAAGTGGCAAACCCTATTTCATGGTGGTGCCGGCCTATTTTCCTTTTCTTCTTTTGCTTGTAACCATAAAAAAGTTGTAATTTATGTAAAGGAAAAACAGGTCTTCACTTGCTCAGATAACGAAAGGATACAGCATTGAGACGGCCATTCAATCTTTCAAGGTCCAGTATGGGCCTCAGAAACCAATTTCTAAAGCCAGGAAAATCACGTGTCAAGTCCCAGGGATAAAGATAATGTGCAAACAAATAATATCAGAAATACATAGAACTAATTACTTTTCTCAAAAAAACATAAAACTAATTACTTTAAAAGACGTTGACCCATTGGTGTCGCACACTGATCAAGGCAATTAAGGCAATCATGTCAGTCCAATCTACAACCACAAAAAGATGCTACATACTAGTGCAAACAGATAAGTATATTTCTACAAACCTTATTCATCATGCCAAACACAGAGAACCTGCATGTCAAGTAATCAGCAGAGATCTTTCCCAGATGAAAATATTTACAATCTAATACAGAATTACCCTTCTTTTGATCTACCGATGCCCATATGGCTTGGATGTTTATCTATTTGGAAAATCTGCAATGCCTCATGAGCTGCTGCATCAAGCTTGAGAAATTTGTTTCTGTTTTTAGATTTAAGGGAAAAAAATTATTGTCCAAGTTTCTTTTCTAGGAACAAGTTAAAACACATGCACATATGCCATAGATCAGAAGATACAATGAAATTTTCGTTACAGCATCAATTGTAATTGATGCATTCCCACATTCCTTTTGCTCAAGGGCATCCACAATCCTTTCATTCTCTAATATGGCAAGAAGACCACCACTTACTCGAACTTGAATTTCACTTCCCATGTCCATCATAGAACTAAGCTGGCATTACGAGATAGAAAAAGAAGATCGGTTTAAAGGTAGATAAGGTTTTGGAATGCAAACACTGAAACAACAAAAGAAGTATAGGTAAAAGGATGCACATAATCAATGTACGAATGCTGTTAAATACATTAATAACAATTCCAAAGGCTGAAAAAGAGTCTGATTAGAGAGGAAAGAGAACAGATAAGCATGGCAATGCAGACCAATAAGGCCTCTCAAACAATTTCAAACAGAATGAATAACTATTGATGACTTTTCAAAGGAAAAAGGAATAACTACATGGAACACCTTTTAAAGTATTACTATTGATATGCAATTCTCAATTTACTGATCAAGGACAGTATACTAATATCTCCTACACAGTAATATCAAAATATGCAAGTACTATAATGTGATATATGACAAATGTTTTAAGATTCCAATACAAAAATGATAAATCACCAAAGCGGTATTCTGTTGATATGCAATCAATGTCACTTACAAAATAAAATGATAGAAAAAATTTCAAAAGCAATACGCTGTGCTGGCAGAATTATTACATAATGGATGCAATGTTTTAACACACTCAAATGAATGAAATTTCAATTGCAGAAAAATATTATTTTTAAAAATAGCATATGATAGAGATAGCCATTATAAATAAATCATGTGTAATATGCACTCACATAACAAATTCTTTCCTTGATGTTTAACCCATTATCCATTCCTGTTACTCGAAGGTATATCAATCTGCAATGCCAAAATGAAAAACTGGGTAAGAGGAAGAATTGGAGACTAGAAGGATTGAGAAAGACTATCAAATCAGAAATGCATCATATCTGCTGCACACTCGCACAACGCTGTTATGAAAAATCGAAATTACCAACCAATTACAAAGTACAAGAGTCAAGGCAAAGAGAAAAGACATTATAATAGAGAATTTCAGCAAGCCATGAGATAAAACTGAGTTAAGTCATCTTAGTTGAGTCAAACTGCATCCTGAATAAAGCATTTCTGATGTGGAATGAAGAAGTAGAATGTAAAATCTGTCCTATGACTTTGCTTAGTTGGTAAAAGTCAATACCATGATGATAAGTTTGTTAGATGCCAGGACAGATGCACAAAAATTGTGATTTTGTAAAATTTGCAGCTATTAGCAGTATGCAGAGTTTTTTACCAGAAGAAACTGAAACACGCAACGATGTGCAATCAAAATTATCAATGTCATTCAAATTGCTGCAGCTTACTATTAAAGTTACTATTGTAAAGGACACTCAAATGCTTTGACTTGCAATTTTCTTTTTTTTTTTTTTGTCCAACCCGTTGGATGTGCAAAAAAGTGTCAAGTCCATTACATAGATCTTTAATACCTGTGCCATGCTTGCTCATAGCTGAAAATTGAACTTTTCACCAGTTTCACTGTGGGTGCCTCAGGGGTGCCATCTGCATTACTCTAAGGAGTAAAGACAGGTCATAAATGAAGTGTTTTTAAGTCAAAGATATGAAGAGCAATGTACCACTTCGTTGTAAAGCGGATATGAAGGATTCTTCACTTTTACTGCTCGTGTAAATGGTCAGGGGCTTAGCCTGGTATTTTACTGTACAGTTTCTCAGCAAAAAAAAAAAAAAAAAAAAAAAAAAGAGAGAGAGAGAGAGAGAGAGGAAAAAAGAACAAATAAGATAATGAAGTTATGACAGGCAGAATTGTATACAAATGCTTTCAGCCAAAGTGAAAGCACAGAGCATAAAAACAAGGAATAAAACATAAGATAATTATAAAGACAGGAAATGAATAAAGAATTGTTCATTTCCATCACAAGAAACACCATTCTAAACCAGTTCGCACATGAAACAATACCTAGATCAATCAGGGGGAAGTCCGAGCTGACATCTTCCCAAATTTCGAGCACATGAAGTTGGCGAATACTTGAATCATAATAAGAAATACCAACCCTGTATTGGAATGTAGCTAAGATCTATTTCAGATGTCAACCTATGTAAAGCAGTTTGGCAAATACAGTCTTGCAAGAAGATACTTACGTGTGGCCATGTAGAATACACGCCATGTAGACCTGCGTTTAGATTCAAACAAATGCTGTAAAAACAATTCATGATCTTAAAAACACATAAAAACAATTAAAACAAAATAATATAGACTTTGTTCAGGGACCTTGCTTTTATTTGGTTTTTGCTATTGTAATTTGCAAAAGGAAAAAAGGTAAGTTTACAAAACGAAGCCAATAACACAAATATTTACTCTAGATTACAGCTACAACCATCGGAACAGGCCATCAAACAGAAATTCAAAGCCATCGTTATGTAAATTCCTAGTTTGTGTTAGACTCCATTACATTTGTTAGTCCAACTGAGAAGTTCTTTGCGAGTACAAGCTAAATTTCTGTAAGCACGCACAAATCACTACTTAAGAATGATTAATTATGATTAATTACTAATAGGAACAACCTGAAAACCGCAATCACGACAGGAATTCAATTAACTATGCTTCTTACAATAAATTCATTACAGCGCATTAGTCATCTGTTTCTTCTCAAATTGATCATGAAAAGCTTCAGGATTCCATTTAAATAATGAAACCTTCAGTATTTAAATTGATTTGTTTTAACTCATTAAAATTTTTATGATGATTTTTTTCTTCATTTTCTGGAGACGAAAACACAATATGAATCGCAAGAAACTCAGAATTTTCTCAACGATGTCTTTTTAACTACATCGAATTTTCTATTCCAACTTTTCTCTCGAAACAAACACATATTATAAGGAAAATTTTATTTCCTTTACAATTTTTTGGCGACCAAACGGAAAGTAAGAAACGCATATGTGAGAGAAGAAGGAAAACCGATGGAAAATGGACCTGTTGTTCGGCCTCCGTTTCGTCCATTTCCTCCATTTTCACGCTCTGAGTGCTGGTATTTGGTTTTGAGTGTCAGTGAACTCGGTGACTAGCAAAGTAAGCGAGGGAGTAAAGAGGAGGTATATATATAAGGTCGCTTTACCGCCTCGCTGGTCCCCAATCATTGTCGATGCCCGGTTTCGACAAAGTCGACTGGACACGTGGCGGTATTTTAATGAGTCTTGGTATCGATTCGATTACCAACCTATGTGGGTTGGCCTTAATGGTTTAAGCCGTATACATCTTGGAATGGGCTAAATCTAGTCTGGGCTTATGAAAATTGAAAATAATAACGGAATACTTTTTTGAACTGAAGAAGTATAAAATATTTACTAACATAGTATTTCGATAAATTTATGTGAAATTTATTTTATTTGAGGAATAATTTATTAAAAATAATTTATAATAAATTTTTTCTGAAAACAAATATAAAATCATTTTAAATATTTTTATTTTCGTAGTATATTTTTAAAATTTATAAATTTTTATACTTATGATATGTTTGAGTCCATAAAATATTATATATGTAAATAATAACCAAACTTATAGTTTAGAGCTATAAAAAATTTAAAAATGAATTTCCATTAATTTTTAAATACTTAAATATGGATTTGTAAAAAAATTTCGTGAAAATCAACTTCCATTTTATAATTTTTTTTAACATAAGAAATGAGGACTTTTTATTTTCTTGACTTAGCAAATTAGACGCAAGCATTTCTTTAAAACAAAAAAGACAAGTGCATCATGAGCTTAAGTGATTTAGGAAGATATTAATTTATTATATTATTATATTCTACCATTATTTGTCTAAAAATTAATTTAATTATTTTTATAATAAATCACAAGTAATCCATACGGGCTGACTTATATTATCTTCTATATACCTATTAATCATAAGTTTACCGTTATATTTTATGTGAAAAATTTATAGCACGTTTTAATTTTTAATTTGAATTATTGAACAGTTTAATCATAAAATTGCATATCTTAAACACTAAAATTGACAAAAAAAAAAATCTATTAAATATTTCAATTTATAAAAATAAATTAATTAAATATTTTTAGATAATTAAAAAATATGAAAAAAATTATGTAAAATGTTGTAGTAATTATATATCAATTATCTTTTAAAAAATATATATATCAAGTTAATATTTACCCTACATTAAAAATATTAAAAAATTATTATTATTAGTACGAATAGGTATACAACGTGGCTAAAATTTATAACTGTATAAATACGGTAAATTTATATCGATGAATTAACGTATTCTATGTATTTGTTTTAGCAACAATTAACGAGTAGATGATGCGTGCGACTATGGCATGACTGATGAGACAGAAATTCATTTTTGTGGTAGGTTGACATGAGTTGTCTGTGTCTTTACGTTTGTGATTAATAATAATCCTCCAAAAATGGACAGCACGGATAAACACAACCTGTCTCTATTAGCGCTACCATTGAGCCGGAACCGCGTCCGGCATAAAGAACAAATCCAATAATCTCAAATCTCAAAGTATTTCATTTCATATAACATCAAAATTATATTCATCCATTACCAAGTCAAAAGGATGTATACTTTAATAATTATAAAGCTAAAAAAATACTGTGATAATTTGAATTACGAATTTCAGTTTTTTTTTTTCAATTTAATATTTGTAAAATCTGATTCTTGATGCTTAATACTAAAAATTCATGTATTTAAATTTCAAAATTTAAAATTTATATCAATAATTATCTGACATTGGACTTTTAATTTTACAACGTAAAAGTTTTAATTCTCAAAATCTTATAGAAAAATATTTGGAAATATAAAATTTTGATATTTAATATATTCATAAAAAGAATGTTTTGGAGACCGCTAAATTACCGTATTTTATGAATATCGCTTATCTTTGACATGCACTTAAAAAAATAATATATAAAAATACATTAATAGTTATTTTATATAATTTTATAAACAAAAAACCTATGTATTCATAAATTTAAATCATTAGATATCTGCCACCATTTACAGCAAACAATTTAATCTAAATAGTCAAATTTTTTTTAAAGGAAAATAATAGAGCTCTAAATTTTGGCTAATTAATATTTGAGGACTTCTGTTTCCAAATATCAAATTGAATGTCCCTAAATTTTAGTTCCGTTAATAAAGAGATCATTCTGTTAAAAAACAAAACATTTTCCGTTAGTCTCTACACTTAGGTTGAGTCTAAGGAGAGAGAAATAAAATCAATCCCAATAAACACCCCAAGCTAATTAAGGAACATATGTTAAGGCGTCAAACCATAAAAGGAAACACATTTGAACTGAAAAAGCCAAAAACCTCACTGAGCACAGAAACTTCATTCTGGTATTGGCTGCCGTATAGAAACCTCACTCTTATGATAGCGTGAATGCAAAGGATGCCGAAATGGAATTTCTCCTGCACATACCGCTAGAGAGAACCTTTGCTTGAAGCCATTAGATGCTTAAATAACAAATAAAGACATCCTTTGGTGCATATTACTATTAGATCTGTTCTGTATTCATTAATTCATTTATTTATTTTTGCTTCTTCTTGCGTATGCTAGCTATAGGAGTAGTCTTTAGTTAAAAAAAATCTATCCATAGTAGTCTTTTGTAGAAGTTTTGTAATAGCATATGCAACCAGTTTGCAAATTCTGTAATCTATTGGACCCAGAAATGTTTGACAGAAGAAGAAGAAGAAGATTTTATGGATTTGATTAAGGTATTGGCCTTTGATTTTTTTTTTTTCATTTTTTATATTTTTTAATTTATGGTTACCTTATTTTCTTTCCCCTTCCTCTGTTTCTGGCTCAACAATGGCGAGAGAGAGAGAAAGAGAGAGGGAGAAGTGAGGAAAAAAAGATTGAAGAGTAAATGGACAAACAAATATTCTTTTTATGTAAGGGCAATTTCATACTTTCACATTTATTTGACGGAGAAAAGCCTTGATTTTAGACGGAATGACCCCCCTTCAGACAATTAAAATTAAGTAGGTCTATGTGATTTTTAAAAATAGAGATATTCGTGTGTTAAGTAGGTAAAATTTAGAGACTTTATTATTATTTTTTTTTTTATTAAAAAAAAAGGGATGAAGTTAGAAATGGGATGCTTTGTAGCATACATGATTATCCAAAATCCAAATGGACTTAAAGAAGGAAAGAGTCTATTAATTAGTTAATTATTAATTAATTTCCTAAGATTAGAAGTCAAAATTATATAAAAAAAAAAAAAAATCAGCAAGTTGATTCAAATCACTGGATATACACTTTCCTGCGATACCACCCTCCCAAATTTACTATCTCCCCCTTTCTCCCCATAGACATGCCTACATTTTCGTGTTTCAGCTCTCTCAATCTCCAGTGTCTATAATCTTAATCCATTGCTTGCAGGACAATGGAGGCGCCTTCTTTCGTTTCCAAAGCAAGGACTGCCTTCCATTCTGCTGCAGCTAAAGCGGAGCGCGTTTTCACCGATATTAAATCCGACTTTATATCCGATCGAGCAGGTTCTTAGATTTTCTAATTTTCCTCGTTTTTTAATCTTCTCTACCTATTTTAAGCTTTACTTTCCTTGCTATTTTCATTTGTCTATTTCTTTGACTTGCCTATTTTTTTTCTGTTTGATCGGAGAAGATTCTGATAAGCAATCGCCGAATGAATCGAGCAAGCAATTAGATGTTGAGTCTATTAAGATCAACGACGAGTCAAAGGTATTCGAAGTGGAAAAGATTAATCTGTGAAATTTTATTTTGATTTTCATGAGAAATGTCGGTTGTAATGTTGGAGTAAAAAGCATAGAATTTTCTGTTTGGTTGCTAAGAAAATGGAAGGTTTTTGTTGATGAGTTAAGTTGTATTTAGCTTGATTGTTGTTTGAGAGGGAGGTTTTCTTTGATTTTCCTTTTTTTTTTTTTTTTTTTTTTTTTTTTTTGGTTTTGTTTTCCTTGGCAACCAAACTTAGAAATGAGGTTTAGTTATGATCTTGTATGGCACGGTATGAATTTTTTTTTTCCGAAATTAATGTTTTTTCTTTGATAATGCAGAGTAATAGTGAAGGGAAGCATTTGAGGTGGAGACCGGCACGTATAAGGTCAAAGCAGGAGTGGCAAGATAGGTTTAAGAACATAAGAATAGGGAAAAAAGGAGCTGAAAATCATACAGAGAAAGTTGAAAATTCAACCATGGCTGTTGCATTTTATGATGAAAATTTGTTCATATTGAACATGAAAAATGATGTCGAGGCAAAGGTAATGAATTTCATATATATAGATATGTTTAGCTGTCAGTTGGAATGGCCTTTTATTTGTTGTAGGATGAACTAGATTTGCATGTGATGAATTAGTAGTTAAATTGTTGTTTATCTCATTGTTGGCCCAAAAAAGGGCGTAAATATGTAATTCTTGCTGTTCATGATTGGGTTGGTATTTTATAGGGTTCGCAAGTATCCTTTATCTTAGAAAGATTAAATAACCTCAGCCCAGAGAGCATTCCTCCAACGTCTGTGATGAAGCAGTTGGCTATAGCTATTGAGTAAGTTTTTTTTTAATTATAACTTTTCTTTTTCTTTTTCTTCCCGTTGTTGTTTCGTTAAAATACTTTTCTTTCATGGACTTATTCTTCTATGGCACATGCTGACTTCTATGGGATTGTTATTTAATAAGCTATTGTTTTCCATTTTGTATAGTGTCCTTGGTTGCTTTTACTATATTATTTGGTTCCTTTTCCAGTGCTGGGAAGAAGTACAGGTCAATGAAAGATATTTTGGCATCATCTGGGGGCTCATCACCAATCATTGAGAGGGCAAGCTTGAGCCTTGCTGTGATGAAGTCGTTAGTTCGTCGTGACAAGGAGGATAAACTTGCATCTGAGTTTGGTGGTGATGATGAGAAGGTTTTGGCCTTGATAGATTCACTCTTTGATTCAGGTAGCTTCATGATTACATGTCATTCAGAGACTGGCTTTTGTCTAATAGTTTTTCATCTTGAATATTTTGCACCATCCTGTGATGATCTTTCACTTCCGTTGTAATATCTGCAAGATACTCGCAGAGGGAAAGTTTCTCAGAAGAAACATCAGTTCTGGTTTGGACACATTATCTTTGCCCAGAGATATTCATGGTGCCCCTCCTGATAGCCTGCTTGTCAAGCTAGCTGAAGTAATTGGAAGCTTTAGAGACTTGAAGAAAATGACATTGTTGTGGTACAGAATTGTGGCTGAAGTAAGTGGATCCTGTGAAACTTCTATCATCTAAACTGATAGCAAGAGTTATCAATGTAGGAACATTTGCTTATAATGTTATGCTGATTGTTTTAAACTTTGAATGTTTGATTTAGATTAAGAAATAGATGCATCTCTTGATGAAATCTGAAGCCTTTTTTGTGAAATTCTTTTGGACAACAGACTGCAAATATATATATTTCTTTGTTGGTAGAATTAGCATTTAGCACCATAGTATGGGCAACTAGGATTGTTACTTTACTAGTCACAGAATCTTAGAGCTGTTCCCTTTTCTTATGCATTGGATTGAAGCATTAATGATAATTTATGCCTCTCTTGACAAAGTATGTTTTGAATTTTATCAACATATGCAGCTGAGAAGACTTTGGTCTGAAGAAGTACATATACCTGGCATTCCTTCAGATGTTCTTCCTGATCTGAATTCCTGTCTTCTATACCAGCAATTTCAGGTTATCAATTGCTGTGTTTCCAGGAAAAGACGTCACATTCTTGCCACTGAATCAATAGAAATGTTGATGAGGGATGCCAGTTCATACTCCAAAGAGTCAGCTATTTCTGAAGGGACTGTTGGTTCAAACCTTATCTTGTATGCAAGATTGAGCAATGGGGAAAAAGTCCTCCGATTGGGTGCTGATGAGCCAGCTGACAATTTAACCATGTTGGAAACTGGTGAACCAGTATACTCTCCAGTAATGCAGGTATGATTAAATTGTGCTAGAATTATGACTGTTCATTTAACTTGTTATTCTGATATTTGCACTCATGTATGTCGTAGGAGGGGCCTCTGCTTACTGAAGATCTTATCAAGGAAAATGAGGAGTTTGTGCTTCGAACTGGGAGGTTAGTTTTTTTAAGTATATCCTACTTGACTTGGTCAGTCATTCCTAAATCTTGAGCTGTTATCTTATTCAATATTTCCCTGATTCCCTTCCATGTTTTCTTCTATTTGCACCTGTTCATAATGTCTCGTTCCTATCTTTCTTTTATTTACTTTTTCCTTCACTGTCAAGAATGTGAATCGGGTAATTGGAATATTACCAATTGGCAACTATTGTTTATTTTGTGTCATGTATGCAATGGGCTATAGCTTAAAAAGTTCATGAAGAAGCAGCCATCTTTTGTCGAAGTGTACCATAGGTATTTTATTCATTTACGAAGACAAGAAGTTGGAACTGTGCATGTTCATCTATTTGAGATTTATAACTTGTTCATATGGAGGAAAGTAATTTAGTTTGGGCATCCTTTGATCAATTTTATTGTTTCTTTTCATCAGTGTTGGTGCTGGGTGTTCTCAACTCCTTTCCGACATGCAGGCCTTCAAGGTAGAGTTTCTGAATTAAAAAAGTTTGTCTCTGGATCGTTATCAAGAGATGAATCTAACAGGATTCTATCTCTAATAATATGTTAGGCTGCAAATCCTGGTTGTATCTTGGAAGATTTTGTAAGATGGCACTCTCCTCCGGACTGGACTGAGAATGTTGACGAGGCTAACGAGTTTTTTGAGGGAGGTGATTCATCTTCGACAAGAGGTCAACTAAGTAGTCGAATGCAGAAAGAAGGTATGCTATTTCTCCTATTCTCCATTGCTTAGTAAAGTTTTTATCTTATGTACATATGTTTTAAGTAAATGTGTGTGCAAAAATATAAAAGTATTTCAAAGTATCTTTAGACTGGGTTTCTGTCAATTTTACTGGATTGGTATTGTCCATTTATAGTGAGAAATGATTTTCATGATTGTAGGTAACTTGTGGCGTGAGCTGTGGGAAACAGCCAAAGCAGTACCAGCCGTTAAACAGGCTCCCCTGTTTGATGAGGAATTAGCAGTGTAAGTTGTAACTATTTTATGGATGTTTCGTAGTTATATTTAGTCAACCTTATATTACTGAATTACTAGAAGTTGATTTCTAATTTGCAGAGAGGGTATTCTGCATGACTTAGAGGAAATTCCACCTACTGAACTGTTTGAACAACTGTTTATTTCTTTAGTAAGTTATTTAATCAACTTTCAGTATACCGTTATCCAGTCTAGAACATTTACATGATGAATATCTTGTATTTATTAATATCCAGTATGGCTCATTTATTGTTCTATAGAAAAACAGGAAATATATATATATATATATTACTGAGAAATTTAAGTCTGTCAGGTGCTGTTGTTGGATTAGGTTGTTAAACATGTTATTATGAATCTTATGAAGTTTGTATTAGCCTTCTTTCAATTCCTAGTCAAAATTCATCCTTTATCTATTCCTTTTATACTTTGCTGCTTGGGGAATTTTTTGTTATCCTGCAATTTGATATTTGACATTATGAAGCCTATGCTATTCACAATTAAATGAGATTTTGTTTTTTTTTTTTTTTTTTTGAAATAACAACAACATTCTTCTTCCGTTTAATGATTTGACAATAGTATTTGTTCCTGGTCACTTCACACATTATTGCAACTTTACATTCAGTCCAACATTTTTCAAGGTGCTAACTTTATCCAACCTTCTGAATATTTCAGCTTTGTTTAGGATTTGTAATAGCCGAGGCTAAACTCTCCAGTAACTTTGATTTGTCAAAGCTATATCACGAATGCAAAGACTACGTTATTGCCACTTGTCAAGGAGGCAGCTGGAGTGATAAAGTTGATGATCTCTGCCACGTAGGTTATCTAAGTCTAGAATTGAAGGAAAATTGATAACTACATGCATATTAGCTTTTACTGATTCATTTCAAATGCTATTCAAAAAGAAATTGCATTCGCCTTCATCATACGAAGAAAGCTCGCACAAATTGAGTTACATGCCTCTTGTTATCATTTTGCCATAAGAAAGCAGCTTACATAGAGCACAAGCTCATATATAAAAACCATATGAATCAATTTTCTGCTTTTTCTTTTCTCATTAAAGTTCTCAAGGTTTTCTCATCCAAAAACTTATATTATACCAATCGGCTCACAACTGCACTCATCCATAGTTTTCTTCCCCATATATCCCAATTATGATACAATAGAATCATCTTTTTGTTTAGGTGTATGAAACAGTGGAGAGAATACTACTCAGCCCTGACGAAGTCTTGAAGGCAGTAAAGCAAGCGGAAGAAGCCATCACCCCGACTGTTGGTGAACCTAAACGAAGATTTACGAGGATTGGCCTGAACTTTGGCAGTAGGGACAGAAACCAGAGACAAGAAGAGAAAAATCCGGAGATTTTGCCTCAACAGCCATTCTCTAATTTCTTTGATGGCAAGTCATCCTTGTTTTCAAAAAAGCCTCCAAAGCCTGAGAATGCATCTGCAGGAGACAAAGCCCCTAGAACAGTTGAAAGTGATTGGACAATTGTTTAATCATAGTAGAACTCGACATTTTATTTATTTATTTTCTCCCATTAATTTTTGGGTTAAGCTGTATCTGGCAGGAAATTGTAAATTATTTTGGTAATTTCTTGTCCAAATGAAATGGAGAAATGAAATATAGCATTTTTGTCTTTTAGTTAATGTTTCATATCTCATGTAGTGTTAAAATTTGTTGCAAAAGAAATTCCTTTAGACCCACTTAAATTGCTTTTGCCACAGCATCTTCATGTACTATTAAGGTAAGTAACTATACATATATCATTTTCTCAGGAACTAATTTCTTTGAAAACTTTTATAGGCACAAATCAATAATAACAATAACAATGTTCAACGTAACTTGATTTAGTGATTGAAGTGCATTGAATTTTACCTTATTACAAGATTAAAGATTAAGTCATAAAGTTGCATTTTAAAAAAGACTTTTATAATTGCTCCCTAGCCTGAAAAATATTAGTCTCAAATCCAACCCTTGATCAAGATTGAAGGGTAGCATTATAATAATAATAATTATAATTAAAAAGACAGTGCTGATGATGATTCTATCCTTAACGATTATTTTATCCTCACTAAATGTACCTGCGGTATGGAACAATGAGCTTTAACTGTGATTAAATTTCAAGCTGAATTAAGCGGTATGAAAAAATGAGCTTGTAATTAAATTTCAAGCTGAATTAAGCAGTCTCCGCTAATCGAGCTGAATTAAGCGGTCCTGGCGATGGATCCCAGGTTCACACCGAAAATAATTAGAAGACAGTGCTAATGATGATTCTATCCTGTACATAATCATGTTCTAGTGCCTTGGAAGCCTCGTTTCTTTCTTAGTGGTTTTGTTTTGGGCATAGTTGCCTTCTCATCAGCATCGCCATCATCTACATAGCCATCATCTTCTGGCACAGAGTCTTCAGTTTCCTTATCAAATTCCAAAGATTTGGAAATAAAAGCCGGAAACACAAAGTTTGCTATCCCATATACAAACAGAAGCAAACCACTGTCACATCAAAGACCAAAATGAATGAGCAAGCAACTACCAAAAATTTCTACTATGAAAAATTAATTCGAACCGCTAATTTATTATTAATCCAATAGATTTTGCTTGACGTTGCTATTAGCATAAGCAAAAGTTAACTCACCCAGTCTGAAGGAGGACGGAAATGTCGCCGTTGGAATTCGCCGGAAAAGTGTCAGTGACAAGAATGAGAGGAGTGGTAGTAGCGGTGGCAATGACTCTAGTCCTTACTGGTATTGTTGTGTGGGCAAGTTTTGTTTGGGTAGAAGGGCAAAGCAATTTGTGTGTGTTAAATGGTTGATTGGGGTATGGATACAATAAAGGAAAAGAAGAGTGAAAAATGCACTTCATAGTGTAAAGTTGCTTCTCAGATTAGTAGAAGAAGCTCAGCGCTGTATTTTCCTTCAACTGTTCAATTCAGTGTGGATAATGTTGTCCACAGTGGGAGATATTTTTGTTTGTTATTTTTCTGGCTGGCTGTGAAACTTTGTGTCACTGTGACTCTTGACAATGGACCAGGGATTCAATCTTGGGGCTTGCGCTTGTATATCTAGCACGGTTTAACTCTCAATCGTATCAAGGATCGCTGAAGGAAAATTCTGCGCCCATGCACGGTGATTTCGTAAGCCAAGTCGATCAAAAAAATATTTCTTCTCAAACAAATTAATCCTATTAAAATATAAATCTAAATCGTTTTTGATAATTATTTTTTATTATTTTAAAAAACAATAAATAATATTTTTTAATATTATCTTTATTTATATTAAATACAATAATTACCTTTAATTTTGAGATAAAAGATAATTTAATCAAATTATTTTTAACTTTGCTATAATCTAATAGAATTAATTATTTTCTTAATCCTCATGTAGAAACCTTAAACTACTTATATTTTGTGACAGATAGTATTAATTTTCCATTTTTTCTCAATATATAGTTAGAAATATAATGATTTGAATTAAAACATTGCTTATAATTGGTTTAGTTAAATGTGTAAATGAGCTGAGCCGAGCTCAAACCTGCTATGTTTAAAGCTCAACTTGTTAAAATTTAGTTCAACTCGAAACTCGATGGACGTAAAAATTTTAGGCTTGAACTTGACTTTAAGCTCGAGTTCAACTCAAAAAATTTTAAATTCGAGCTGGGCTCGAGGCTTCATTCACATAAGTTTAATATATATATATAAAAACTCAATGAGTCTCGAAAAACTTTCAAACTGAGTATCATTAGGTTTAAGCTTAGCTCGTTTGCTAACGAGCCAGCTCGAGCTCGATCTAAGCTAAACTTTTTCGAACTTTTCTCATGCTCGAGCTTGATTCGAGTCAAACTTTTTTCGACCTATGCTTAAACATTTTGTGAGCCAATTCAACTCATTTACACCCCTAAATTTAATGTATAGGTGTCACAACCCATTTCCTTGGATCGGACCGGCACTAGGACCTGGGTGGGCTTAAGGCCCCCGAAGCCCGTAGTAAGCCTGTATTACTTAAACTCGCATTCTATTCACAATTGTGGATTCAGGCCCAATAATTTATTTCACAAATATATCCAAAGTACAATCCAAATAATAAATGTCTATACTCTATTTAATCATTTACAACCCAATTGGAATACAATTGCGGAACTCTGCCTTAAAATTTACATCGTTATTTCTATCACTAACAGCCTTCCATAATAAGTGTTCAACTCCATATGGCTTTCCTTTCTTCTATTACCTGGAAAAAAAAATAGTAGGCAGGGGTGAGCGCCAAACTCAATGAGTAGGGTTAGATAACCCTCTCACCCCACACAATCACACAAATACAAAAATATTTTAATTTGATCACTGGTTTAGTTATATGATCATGCAATTTGTCACACAAATGGCAATACAACAGCAATCACAAGTATTATCACCTTCATATAATCACATCACGTGGAAATTAGTCAGTGGCACCACCTGAAACCCCAACGAGCCGTCCTCACACATGGCTCGCCCTCTCATACACGTGCACCAGGGAGCCGATCCCCCATACGGCCAACTGGTCTAATCCTCACTGACCAATCCTCTCATTGTTTTTCCATTCTCTCTTTTTTTTTCCATACCAACAGAAGGCAACCCGGTGGTCTCCATCCAATCTAGATCAAGTGCTCACAACAGGAAGCCATCCTGCGGGCTACAATCAAATCTAGATTATCAGGTGCGCAACAACAAGAGGCCATCCTGTGGTTCTATATAATCCATATCATCAGGTGCACACGGGGAGCCGATCGCCCATTTTCCCGGCCGACGGTCAAATATCATATCATATTCAGGATCCATATCACAGACCATCCTCACAAACCCATGGTGGTCCACTTCATCCCAATTCCACACAAACAAGGCACAATATATTCATAGCACAAATAATCAAACAATTCTTAATATCAACAATTAGTGCATCATAATATGGCAATTCAACGAAATAATGCATGATAAAATATGGCAATTCAACGAAATAATGCATGATAATATTTAGCCGTGAATGCATGAATGCAGGCGGATGATACTAGTTATCTAACAGTACTCACAGTTCTTTATTGTCCTCTAAGGGAACTGCCTTTCTAACCACATGCTTCCAACATTTGTCCTCGCATTTCGGAATTTTATAAACCTCTAAAATAAATAATAAAATTCTAAGTAAGAATTTTAATTTGAAAGATTCTATTTCGTAATTGTTTATTAATTTTGGTTACCAGTCATATAATTCACTTATTAATTTAAGCTATATATATATATATATATATATATATATATATATATATATATATATATATATATATATATATATATAGATATTTATTGGTTTTCCTTATTTATATATATTTATTCTAATTTATTGCCTTTAAATAAAACGATTAGTTATTTGTTAAGTAATATTTTACAATAATACTAAGAAGAATACAAATATTAATCATACTAATAATAATATTGATAACGATAATAATTCTAGTCGATATTTAATTTATTAAACTATATATATAAATTTGTTACTCTTGTTTATTTATTTATTGGTTTATTTAGTAATTTAATGTTCCATAATAATGATAATATTAGCAACATTAGTCAATGGTATAGTCCAGTTCTTTAATAATTCTCTTTTTCGAAAATTCCAACCTTACTCATTTCTACATATTGGACTCATTTCTACATATGGGACTGTCCTAATAATCATACATTTCAATATAATTGACTTATACCACCAATATACTTTAATTGTTATTTTCCTTTTATAATTTAATTAACCATAATTAACAATATCGACGTATTAATTTGATTGATAATTTGAAATTTAAGCATTTTTATTTTCTGTGAAAGTCTTTATTATCATTTAATTACCTAGCAGTCCGATTCTATATTCAATGTTCATATACTTCAATTATCTGTATCTAAATTCATAAATCTCTAATTTTGACTAATTCAATTAATTAATTAATTCAAGTTTTGAAATTTATACCGAAAACGAGTAACTAGGCCTTACAATGTACCGATCAAGAATCGGATTTGATTTTCGTGATCCGTGCGAAGAGGAGATTATTCTGCCTCTCGGGTTCTCGCCGGAGTTTCGCCAGAGCCTCGCCGGACCGCCGCCGCCGCCGCCGTGCACGGTGGTCGGAAAATCAAACCTCACCAAAATTGACAAACAATACATCATTTTATTCGTTTCGATGAGAGGATCACTAATATGTGTTCAAATCAAGGCGGGTGTGAACTATTTGGCCGAAAATTGACCGAAAATGAGTCTCTCTTCTCATTTCTCTTTTCTTTCTTTTTTTTTTTTCTGGAATTTTCTAACTGGTTGATGGGGTTTGGGTCGATTCGGGTCTAGTATGGTTTAAATCATGGTTTTAGCTTGGTTTTTCAATTGATTTATGGATTTTTTACCCGGTTTTTGAAAAATTAATTTTATTTTTGGGTCCGGTTTAATTTATTTGATTATTTTGTTCAGTTCCGTAATATTTTCTCAATTTATTCAATAATCATAAAATATTAATAGCAAATATATTTAATTTTAGGCTGATTAATTTATATAGTAGTTACATATATATAAACACATTTATAATCGATTAGCAATTAGTGTTCCATTTTATTTTCATCGAAATTTTAAGTATTACCCAAACGAAAATTCTAAATAATATGTTTTTGGGCTTGGGCCCAATTCGTAAAATTTTGGGCTCAATTAGAATTACTCGATCTTAACAGCCCATACTATCATAAATTTAGATTTTTGATTTAATGAAAATTCGAAAGTTTCAAAAATAAAAATTCGGGATATTTCAGTAGGTGGACTCCTATAACAACTACGGGTAAATCTTTCTTTGAAGAGAAAAGGGCCTCATCGACTAAAATTCAGTAACTAAATACCATAATGTCTAATCATAATTGTGTAATTTTGATTTTGGAAAAATTCAAAATGAATGGTACCTAATTGCATATGGATTAATTGATGAGGACATTAAGTTTGGTGGAATATTCTAAAAATTAAATGGAGTTAAATCCTAACAATAATTTTGATGAGCCTAAGCAAACAGGGGCATGTGGCCATTTATAAATTTGTTGAGGCTACTCAAATTATTATGCTTGGATCTAGGCCCATGATTTAGTGTTAGAGAGAGGAGTAAACGCCTCTTGAATTGCTATAGTTATCACTCTATCTGTTGTCCGCATCATAATTAATTAGTTCTGTTAGTAATATGGACATGGATTTAATATTTAATTGAGAAAAATCTGTCGGTAGCGGTTTTTTTTATTACGAGAGCACGAATATGATTATATATTTAGGTTTAATTCGATGGATTAGGGATATTTATGTTATAAATTTAAAAAATATAAATTTTGATATATTTAATTTTACTAAACTAATTAATATTGGGGTGATAATTTAATGGAAATTACTTAAACTCCATGCTTCAAGCCAACGGATTACTGTTATTTCAATAATTTTTCATAATTTGGTACTTCTTTATTTTATTTTTTTTGAATAGTCAATAATGCCCTCGTTTATCCTATCCAGTGAATAATATGTGTGCTCGTTTATCCTATCTATCTTCATTAAATTAGCCTTTTGTGTCACGCCTCATCTATACACTAAATACATATAAATGTTACTCCTTAATTAATACTAGTAAAATGGTAAAAACTTTTACAATGAAGAAAATTCAAATTTAAGAATTTTTTTTTGATTATATCATAGGTGTCATCAGTCCATTGGATCAAACTTAACATTTAATCTTTTGTTTAAAGAATATAAGTTCTTCTCATTCAGATCAATTCGGTTGATAGAATTTTCATTATTTAGTCAAAGTGGAGATGGATAAGTAATATTGATGTGCAATAGGAAAGGTTTGAAAAATTAAAAGAGTTCAACTACTATGAGAAATAGCTCTAGAATAAGAAAAAAACCAACATTTGATTATTAGTTATTTATATATACATATATGCATGTGTTTCGTTTTCAATGTTGGAGATTGAATCGGTCATAGGCTATATAATGAACTAGTCTTTTCACTTTCATTAATTTCCTTTTTCACCAATAATTGATACTACGTCTCATTTTCCACTTTCTTCAAAAATAAATACGAACTACATAAAATTATATATATATATATATATATATATATGATTTGATACCATCACATGGGCTTCAAGTGTTTCAGTGGCTTTGGGGTATAAATTGTCGGCTTGGCATTCAACTCTGTCGGTAGTCATATATATATATATATATATATATAAAAGAAGGAAGAGCAATAAACCCAAAATAATTATCAAGAATGCAAGCTCAAGTGCGTGTAAAACCATATTCTAGCAAAAAGAAAAAAAGCAACAGAAAAGAAATTGTTAGATAGAATTTTTAACTTGAATATTGGAGTGGTGTGGGGTATATATGTTCGGGGTCTTGTTTTTCAAAAGTGATAGTTGGGTGCATTTACTGTCTCAGCACGATTTCTGGATGAGAAGATGAACAAAATTTAATACACTCAACTGTGCTCTCTTCTTGGCATCTCTGAATCTCTCTATATATAACTTTCCTTTGGTTCTCCATTCATCACCAAATTCATCTTTTATATAGTTAACTACTAAAACTTATAAAGATGACTTGTAATAATAGCAAGTTGCTTCTTGTTTTGCTTCTTGGTGCCCTAGTTTGCACTACTTCTTTTGCTAGGAAGCTTGTGAGTAGTTCTTTTCGTGATGAGAAGAACTTGTTTCATGGTGGTGGACTTGGTGGTGGACTTGGAGGCGGCGGTGGTGCTGGTGGTGGATTAGGTGGTGGAAGTGGACTGGGTGGTGGTGCTGGATTTGGAGGAGGTGCTGGTGCTGGAGGTGGAGCTGGGCTCGGTGGTGGTGCTGGAGGTGGTGGAGGATTTGGAGGTGGTGCTGGAGGTGGTGGAGGACTAGGTGGTGGTGCTGGAGGCGGTTTTGGTGGTGGAGCTGGAGCTGGAGGTGGTGTTGGTGGTGGTCTAGGTGGTGGTGCTGGCGGTGGAGGTGGATTTGGAGGTGGTGGTGGAGGTGGACTTGGTGGTGGAGCTGGTGGAGGGTTTGGAGCTGGTGGTGGTGCAGGTGGTGGACTTGGAGGTGGATTGCCTTGAAGACATAAAGACATTTCGATCCATAATTCCATTATGTCAAAGATTATTATTACTACATTAATTACAATGTAGTTTTACAAAATATGTTAAGATCAATGTAATCAAGAATGTTATGTTGCTTGTTAAGTTATTATAAAGTGTGTTTCAAGTCATTGTTTCATTTTTTTTTCTCCTAATAAATATTTTTAACGAAGAAATAATTAATTTCATAAAAATTGGGTTAAAAAAAAATTGTAATGAGGCTATATATAAAGCACGTACGGGCGATTATAGTCTAACCATGCTCAATTAAAATAACAAAATTAAAGATTTTTAAAAAAAATTATTACTGTTTTATTTTATTTTTCAGCATATGATCATAATATTCTCTTTGACCTAACAAACTGTTTTTAATTGGTTTGGTATAAGAGAAAGCCCGTGTACTGTACCCAAAGTGTAAGTAAACTCTTTCCTTTTTTAAAAAATTTGTTGGAATGTGTAGAAATAATTAATTTTAATTTCTTCCTTATTCTCTAATTCTATGATATAATATTTAATTTTCAAAAAAAATAATATTTAAAGGATAAAAAAAATTAAAATGTAGACTCCATTTATCTTATACTCCACTAAAATCTAATATTTTTTATCAATACCTAAATAATATAATAGAATTTCCCTCATTCTGTTTTACGTTGCATGTTGTATTAAATCTGTCTTCTCTTCCGCAAAAAACTCACGTGCAGACAGTATTGTAAGCATACGATAAAAATGTACGAAGCCATTAGCAAAACTGCAAGAAATTACGTATCCCTTATTAAGCTAGGAAAATATACATTACAATCAGAATTCATTGCTTGCTGGTGCTTTTTCTGTTGGGGCGGTTAAAATTGAACTATTAGATCAAACCCATGGTTCAATTTGAGATTTTAGATTAATGAAAAACAAATGAATTTTCACAATAAAATAAATATTTTCTTTAAATTTGTTAGTTTCTTACATTTTATTCTATTTAGATGACACTTATTGAAAATCAAAATAGCATTAATATCTTAATTCAACTTTATCCTTGTCTAGATAAATAATTATGAATAGATGAGGGATTTTAGGGTTTATATAAAAATTTCCCATCCCTTGAGAGCCTCTTCCCAAACAAGTCAAACTTAGATTGTGTTTAACAACAACTTTTTAAGTAGTTTTTAACGTTTTAAACACTCAAAATGCTAAACACTATTTTTTTATAATGTTTGCTAATAGTGTTCAGACTAACTTTTAGAAATTAAGATAGCGTTTTATGAAAAGTTAATCCATATAACGTTTAACTTTTAACGTTTCATGAAAAGTTACTCAAATAACTAAACTAGCTATCAAAATAGCTAATTTTACCAAACATACCCTTAATCTTACTTTTCTTACCCTCCAAAATCCCCATCAACCTCTGTTCAAGCAAAAGCATTAAGTTTAATTAAGAATAATAATAATGAGTAAAGATGAGCCAGTCAAGCATTGACTAAATTTTATTTAGTCCAATTGAAATAGTTATGTAAATTTTGATCTGACTTTCTTCTCTCAATTTTTTTTTAAAAAGGAAATTTTGACTTTGACTTAAGTTTATCTCTCTATACAGTTTGATCATTATCCTTTGCCAATATTGGGGATATTAAATCACCCAAGTTGCCTTCAATTAATCGCAATATTAAAATATAGTGTATATATATATATTAAATTTAATTTAGGTAATATGCATTTATTTCATAGTGCTATATTAGCTAGTACAGTAGGTCATAGCACAAAAAATTGTTGGTAAAGTATGGGTATTTAATATTAAAATATATATCTACAAGAAATAATTAAATTCACTTAAAAATACAATATATTTCTATAGATCCAACCGTCTGTTGTTATACTCGCTCCGTGCGGTTAGATTAGTATTTTTTTTTTTTTGACTTTTTATAAAAATTAAAAAAATGATTGAATCGTCTCAGTTTAAAAAAAATAAGGATAATGGACTAATTTACCTATTTAATTGATACTCGTTTAATTGATATAAAGTTTAATGCAAATATATTGAGAAGTAAAATAAAAATAAAATAATTAATGTTACTTTAATTTCTTAAAAACGACATCTAAATGGAAAAAGAAGTAAAAAAATGACAAATTTAATAGAACCGAGCAAATAATATTTAGGCCTTGTTTGGTTCAAAATGATCTATTTCATACATTTCGAAGAAAATTATTTTTAAGGGAGTATAATTTGAATATATTTAACATACAAATAAACTTGATTGGAAGTAAAATATTCTTAAACAGTATTCGTAATATAAATTTAAGTGTGCTATAATATGATAAATTTACCACTTCCCCAATTATCCTTAACGAAGTTACTTAAGCTAAGTTTGAGGGTCTACTTCCTGGAGAAATATAATTGAAAAAGTAAATCAAACACAAACATTTTATACACTTCACAAAAATTATACTTCCCTAATTTATTCACTCCCAAACAAACATGGCCTTAGTTTTGTTCTAATTAGGCTAGCAAATGCTACATGTTAACTGTGAAGACTTGCAAATAAACTTTTGACCCAAAAGTTTTAATTCAAATGAGTGGAAATAGACCACCCCTTTCCCTCTATCCATTTGGCAGTACAAATATACAGTAGGTCTAAATTTTTTTCAGATTATTAAAAAATTAAAAATAAAAAGAGAACGTTAAGAGTAATTAGGGTTTTAAACTTAATTTGAATCATTAAAATCTTATGCAACCAGTCGATAAATAAAAATTTTAAGTAAGTTTCCTCTTTCCTTCATATGATTGTTGGGTTTGATTCCAAAAATCAACACACTTGTAAACTGTACTAGTTAAATACAGATTAACTAAATATTTTCAATATTACCCAGAAAAAGTAATTTAACAATAAAGCTAACCCTTTACTGCAAATCTCAAATCCATGCAACTAGGCGCAACTAGCCCTAGATGATCAACGAGGACCTTTACCTCCATACATGAAAAGAAAGTTAAAAAGTAAAACCTTTTGTTATTGGCCATGAGATGGGAGGCTAAGACATTGCTTAACTGGTTTTCAATGGATATATACAGCTGTGTGCATTAAATGTTTCTCAACACGGTTTTTGCCTTTATGGGTAGAAGATGAGCAGAAAATTATGATACTTTCTCAACTGTATTATAGCTTTCTCAATCAAACTTAAACTTTTGCATGTCTATATATTCCCTCATTCGAAACCCCACTTCTCACCGAATTAGTCATTTTATCATAGTTATATAGTGAGAGATGGCTTCTAAATTGTTCCTTGTTTTGCTCCTTGGTGCTCTTGTTGTTTGCTCCACTAGTGCAAGAAAGCTTGTGGATGAGAAAGGCTCTTTTGAGGACCAGAAGAACTTATTTCATCGCCGCCCTAAGTTTGGTCATGGTGGCTGGCTTGGTGGTGGAGGTGGTGGCGGGTTTGGAGGAGGAGGTGGTGGTGGGTTAGGTGGTGGTGCTGGTGCTGGAGGTGGAGCAGGATTTGGTGGAGGTGCTGGCGGTGGACTTGGTGGAGGTGCTGGTGGTGGTGGAGGTGGAGGGTTTGGCGGTGGAGGTGGTGCTGGTGGTGGATTAGGAGGTGGTAGTGGTTTTGGAGCTGGTGGTGGGTTTGGAGCTGGTGGTGGTGCTGGCGGTGGAGTTGGTGGTGGTGCTGGAGGTGGAGGTGGATTTGGAGGAGGTGGTGGTGGCGGCGTTGGTGGTGGAGCTGGTGGTGGGTTCGGTGCTGGTGGTGGCGCTGGTGGTGGACTTGGAGGTGGATTGCCCTGAATAAGCAAAGAAGATTCCGTTTAAAACGATCATTTACTATACAATTGTTTTTGATATATAGAACAATTACTACAATAATTTGATTACTCTAATTTTGTATGTAATTGTCTATTAATTACTTCCATTTTGTAGTTTTTTTCACGTTCTTTGCTCTTTTCCCATCAAGTGTTAATGTAATGAAGTGAAAAATGAAATAAAATATTAATATTTTAAGAATATTAATTAAATTAGCAGCTTTCAAATCTTTCTCCTTTTTTCCCCAACAAATGCAACAACATTAATAGAAGTTACATATGGTTGGATATACTAAATGTTGAGAATATAAAATGAATTTTATTCTGTAGATCAAGACATATAGTTAATCTATGAGGCAAATTTCTAAAAATTTAATACGATTTCCCGATTCTTCTTCCACCATTTCTATCTAACTCCATACATTTTGTCAACACGTATGTAGTTGTTATACTCATTATTCATGTCAGGAATTATCAGAAATCTAATTAATACATTAGACCAGCTGTTTGTTTTGATTCTTTTGAATTCTGATTTTATAAGTTATGACCATAGATGGTCGGTGAAAGTGTAATTCAGCTCGATAAGAATATTATTCAAATTAAAAAAATTAAATTTTGAATTCCGGAAAATAGTTAAGTTTGAGTTTAAGTTTAAATTTCGCTATAAATGAAGTGAGCTCAAGCTTAGCCTAAAGTCTATCAAATCAAATGAAAGTTTAATTATTTTTAATTTATTAAGCTAATTAGTAATCATCGCTCAGCTTGATAAAGCTAGCTCGATAAATTTATCAAATGAGTTTGAATATGTTTATCGAGCCGAGTTTTGAGCGGTCCACTGGTTTCATTAAAATCGAGACAAATGATAGACATGGCTAGGATTCATCTTTTCAACTGAGACAGTTGAGTTGTTGCGTTGTGTGGACTATTATCGAGTAGCAACCGCAGCAGTAGATACATAATACACAAAATTTAATACATGCATGTTAAATGCTATTTTTTTATAGTGTTTAGTAATATAATATTTGAATTAGTTTTTAGAGATTAAGATAACATTTTATGAAAAGTTAGTTCATGTAATGTTCATCTTTCAGCGCGAGAAATTACTTAAACAGCTAATAGTTAAACGCTACTAAAACAGTTAACAGCTACTAAAATAATTAATTTTGCGGAACGGGCCCTTATTAATATTCTCCATTTTCTAATTAATAAGCTGCTAAATCAAGAAAAGTGGATTACATCTCCACATTTCTGTTGCAAAAAGAATTTTATTTGGATATTATTTTAGACTCATTTGAATATTATTCTGTGAACCAAAATAAAAATATTCTAAAGAATTAAATTAATTTTAATTTCCAAACTAACAAATATAATATTATTAAAAATTAGTAAAAACTAATACAATTGAAATGAAAAAAAAAAAATGAAAATGAACTTCTGATGGTACAAGGTATTGTAGTTCCGAATTTACAGTTTTAGATTTAGAACTACCGATTTTAGTTCTTAAAAAAGTTGAAATAGAAATTAGACTACTTTAAGTGGTTTTTACGGCGAGTTTTAATGTGATTTACTCTTAAATTCAGATTAAAATTGAAATTAAAGAATTTATTTCAACCATTTTTTAACTCTTTTAAAATTTTTTTTGTTTTTGTATCATGAATAAATAATAATTAGTAATATTAAAATTAAATAAATTTGATAAAAAATGATTACAAACAGAAAATAAATTTAGAGTTCCATAATAATGTTTAATTTCAAAAATTTTTCCTATTTTTTACGGTTTTAAACTAAAGTTGTGGATCGATCCAATTCTAAAAAGTAAGGAATGGGAACTCAACCATAGGCTTGTGGTTTCATGCCTCTTAGGTATAGTGGCAGTACTATCGTATCTTTCTTTCACAATTTCATTGAGTAGTTTCATTTCTCTTTTATCCATTTGCGCTTAGTATTAACGCAAACGACGACGTTACAACACGTCTCATCTTCCTCTGTTCTTCTCTGACCGCAGCTCTTACAATTTTGAATATTTCCTTCTCCTTCCAGCCAATCAAACAATGCCACGTAATCGATTCGTACAATTTCTACTGTAAATCTCGTGCTGAAAGTCTGCTTTGCGTCTCTCTCTCAAAGGGGAAACCCTACTTTTCTTTCCATTTCTTCTTCTTCCTCTTCTTAATAATAATTTTATCGATTCGTCCTGCAAAACAGGTCAAACCGAAGCTCTGCATCTCCAAATCTCTCGCGCAATTTTATCTTATCATATACAGGAAGACCCATGTATGTCTTATAATCTGGTTTTGTATTTGTGATCCATTGATTTAATGATTTGCTGAATTAATTTCATTTCTTTTAAAATATTTGATCGTGGAAGTACAGATCGAAGCAATGATGTTGGGGATTTTAAGGAGAAGAGTTTCTGCTGGAGGCTCGTCTTCTTCTGTCAGTATTTTTTAATTTTTTTTTCGGTTAGATATACATATATTGATGGATTGGCAGATTGATTAATTACAAATTTGCGTTTTATTAGATTTTGAAGCAGTCCTTGCAGAGTGTTCGACCTGCAGCATCTATGCCTAGAGTTTCCTCTCTTCCTGAAAAGGAGGTACTATATTATTATTCTTATTATTATTATTATTATTATTATTATTTTTTGAATTTTTAGGTCTTCAGAGAAATTGAATCATATTTGTTAGTTCTTTTGTCTTTTTCACAGAAATATATATATGCGCATGTGATATTTTTGAACATTTTCGTTTAGGAAAATGCATATAATTTTCTCTTGTTTGGTTTTGTAGAAAAAGAATATATGTTAAGTTGCAAGCTTTTAATTAAATTGTAATAAGCGTATGAACAGATTTTACTCCAACCAAGAGGTCTCGGGCATGTCCGGAACTTCAGCCACCTCGTTTCATCTGGTAATTATGGCTTTTTTTTTTTTTTTTTTTTTTTTTTTTTTTTTTTTTATATAGTTTTCTGGATAATGATTGTATCATTCACTTAAATGAATTATGACCTTGAATGAATTTTGTTATTGCAGATTGTTCGGTTGGTTCAAGGCCCATTAGGTTAGTGATGGTTTTCTATTTCTATGATTTCGATGGACCTTTTTTTTTTCTTTTATGACTAGTTCTTTCAGAATTGCAATTTAGTATTCAAGTTGGTGTGATTTGTATTGCTGCAATCTGAGAAAAACTAGCTTCAATGAAATTCATTTCATGCTGTCCTAGTAAAAATTCATTTTGCTTGTCTTGTCTTCCCTAATACATTTTTGCCTTATGGAAGTGAAAGTTATGTGTCTTGTGTTGACCAGTCACAGAGCATCACTGTGTGGAAATGAATGGGGGGAAAAATCTAATACTAGTAAGCCTTGTTGCAACACTGGGTCACCAAGGATTGAAAAACGGATTTAAGCAGTTTCTTTTCTTCCACTTAAAGAAAGTATTTTAACAAGTTTATATTTCCTTTTCCTCATCTTTTACATATTGAAACTGTTCTAATTAGTCCATCTTTAGCCCAATCAAGTTACTTAACAGAGCAAGGTCAATGAAACACGTTATCTGGTTTTCATATCTTTTATCTCAAAGTGGACTTTTTAATTGGAGTTTTCAATCTAATTGTAATTATCTGATAGGAGAAAGATCATGTAATTGAGGAAGGATTTATGTAGATCGAGTTATTTCTCTGTAATCTGTTGTCTTTTAGCACCTCTTGACATGGCTTTAATTTTTTTCAGGACTGTTGCCGGCATTGACTTCATCGCTCCCAAGCAACTTTGGAGCAGGCCATTTTCTTCAGATAGTGGTAAGACATTGAGTAGTTCTAGTTAATATCCTGTATTTGTGTATGGGAATGTATACATGTTAATTGTATGAGGGCCTTAGTAACTTAATAAGTGTCCACATGGGGAGGGATGGAGCATACCCCTTGGATGCTGTTTTCATATGGTTCCAAAATAAGCAATTCTTTGGAAGCTCTCAGGAAGTTTGTTGTTACAGGAAGGACTTTGTCTAGTTGGTTTGAATAAGTGGATGAATCAGTTCATTTTAGCACTCAGTTTTTTCTATGTATCTTGTAGTGTTCCTATGAAAATTTCCTTTACAATTTATAATCATTGCTACTTTGTTTAGATTATGAGTATTGTAGTAATTATCTCAGTTGTCTCTAAGTAGCTTACTAAAACTTTCTTGATTAGACTAGTTCCAAGAATTCCAACCTGAGCAATTCTTTGAGAAACAATGATATACTGAGGCTTCATTCAAGTGGAAGAGTCAATTTCAGCAGTAATGAGTTCTAACATTTCCATTAAACTCTGTGATTCTTAAAATAGTTGGGTAAACTGCACTCTTAGTGGATCCTGCATATAATTGGATGGGCAGGTTTACTGTCACCTCCTTTTAGATGCAATTTTGAAGAGCAAAACTGTTGGCTTTTTGGTCCTTTGGGCAAAGGGTCTGGGTGTTGAACCTTGTTTTATATAAAAATTTTATGGTGTTTCATTTTGTTTATCTGATGCAGGGGATTTGGTTGACGCTGTCGTCCCTTTTATGGGTGAATCAATCACTGATGGAACATTGGCAAAATTCTTGAAGAGTATGTTTTCTGAGTATTATTTTATTTATTTATTTTCTTTTTGCTTCATTGGTTGCATGCATATTCTTTTTTTTTTTTTTTTCTTGATTCCAATTTATTGATTGTCTGTAAATACATGATACATTGTGAGCAGATCCTGGTGATCGGGTGGAAGTTGATGAGCCAATTGCTCAAATTGAGACAGATAAGGTGCTTTTCTCCCACCATTCTATCCCCTTTCCCCTTTGAATTGAAATTAGTTTTATCTAATGCCTATAATGTTTGATTCTTCTTTCAGGTTACAATTGATGTGGCTAGTCCAGAAGCCGGTGTGATAAAAGAGGTAATACTTCTATTGGCAATTTATGTTATTTGTTTTTTTATCTTGGGTGAGTCTGGATTTCTTGGGGTTTTAATTATTTGGATTCTAAGTGTTGATTCAAGGTCCTCTGTGTAATAATGTAATTGTTGGCAGTTTGTAGCCAAAGAAGGGGAGACTGTGGAACCAGGTACAAAGGTTGCTGTTATTTCGAAGTCTGGTGAAGGTGTAGCTCATGTCGCTCCCTCTGAGAAAATAACGGAGAAAGCTGCTCCTAAGAAGGCATCTGCTCCTCCAGAAGAGAAACCAAAGCCAAAAGTTGAAACTGCTTCTCAAACAGAGAAGCCTAAAACACCAGCACCACCACCTAAGCGCTCAGCATCAGAACCACAGCTTCCCCCCAAGGAAAGAGAAAGACGAGTAAGTCTTTTGGCTTCTTATTATCATATACAATGTTCGTTAACAGATTTAGCAAGTAGAAATGAAGTGCCGTGGATCACATAGATGGTATGACCTCAATGCTTTCATGATTACAGGTTCCTATGACAAGGCTCAGGAAAAGAGTTGCAACCCGATTGAAGGACTCTCAAAACACATTTGCTATGTTAACGACATTCAATGAAGTTGATATGTGAGTTTAGTTTAATTTTCATTTGTCTGGTTACTCGCATCACTTCCGTGATACTTGTTGGTCTTTGATTATGGTCGTTAAGCCTTTTATGCTGTTTTCCTCGCACATAATGCAAAGCCATCAGAGCATTCATACCCAGTCTTTTATGTGGAAACAAATAGTATTTTCTCTATGCATCTTTTTGTTGGTTCTCTGCTTGCCATTTATTAGGAACAGTTATGGAAATCTGAACTTGTGAACATGGCTGTAATCATCTTATGTGCATGTACTACTGCCTAACAGGCACAGACCTTCTGGTTTAAATTTTTTTGTAGTACCCTGACAATGTGAAGCTTGAATGTAACATAGATCGAGAACAATGCAAGTTTGGGATTTTGTTTTTTTATGGATTCTGGATTCTGGAAATCCAAAGTGTCTAGATTTTAGGAGTTTCTTGATCTAGATCATGTTAATATTTCTTGAATGCAGTCTAATTTTTATAATGTGCTTCATGATAATAATTTTACATGTATAAATGGTGTACAGCTTCCTCTTGGGTTTGCTTTAGTTTAAACTTAGTCCTGTTTCAATTGTTTCTTGAATACGTAGGAAAACCCATATCCCCTAACCCTCTCCTCTCTCTCTCTCTCTCTCTCTCTCTCTCAGGGGATGAATGCTTGTTTGAGAGGCTAGTTATATGGTTAAAAAATCAGAATACATCATCTTAGAGTGACATTTCTTCACTTCTGTTGATGATTTTCTTTCATGTAATCCCCCTGTGATTTGCTGCTTTGCAGGACTAACTTGATGAAGCTTCGGTCTGAATATAAGGATGCTTTTGTTGAAAAGCATGGAGTTAAGTTGGGTCTCATGTCTGGATTCATAAAGGTATGGAATATGTCATTAGGAATATGGAGAAACAATTTTCAAATAGAAGTGAGCTAACATGTTTATTTCCTCTTTTTCCCTTGTAAAATATTCCAGGCTGCTGTAAGTGGGCTCCAGAACCAGCCTATTATTAATGCAGTCATTGATGGGGATGATATAATATATAGAGATTATATAGACATCAGTATCGCTGTTGGCACTCCAAAGGTTTGTCTTAATGTCTTTAATTGATCAACTCCATGCAAAAAATTTGCTGTTGATGTTTTGCATATGTGGAAATCCAAGAGGAGTTGCTTTCGACTCTTTTCTAAATAGCTTCTTCAGTTTGAGACATTTTTGGGTAACTACAGTGCTTTGGTTTCTTTTGTAACTGGTACATTTATCAAAGTACCTTTGATGTAAGTCTGTCACATCCTAATGAGGTTATTTGTTGACCGAAAAATATTTGTTTACATTGCATTCTTAACCCTTGTCAAAGCACCTTGGATGTAAATTTGTCATATCCTAATGAGATTATCTGTTGTTGGAGTGGAAAAATATTTGTTTAAATTGCCTTAACCCTATGATAAATCCTTTTCAATCCAGGGACTTGTTGTCCCAGTTATTCGCAATGCCGATAAGATGAATTTTGCTGAGATAGAGAAGGAGATCAACACCCTTGCTAAGAAGGCAAATGATGGAACCATCTCAATTGATGAGATGGCGGGAGGTTCATTTACAATATCTAATGGAGGAGTTTATGGAAGTCTTTTGAGTACACCCATCATCAACCCTCCTCAGGTTTGTTCTTCTGCTGGGATGATATGCTTTTGTTTTTTTGTTTAAGCTTATTATACTACTCTACTGGAACTGTTGTCAAATCTATTTGAAAAATCTGTTTTTACAAATCTTCTTGTACTCCAGCAGGCGCCATGTACTGTGTAGTAAGTGATTTCCATGGAAATGCACATTTTATGTTTCTATTGATATTCATATTGTGGATGATATTAATTGGGAGTCTGATGATGAAATATTTAATTGGCAGTCGGCTATTTTGGGCATGCACTCGATAGTGAGCCGTCCAATGGTGGTTGGAGGAAATGTTGTACCCAGGCCAATGATGTATATTGCTCTCACATATGATCATAGGCTGATTGATGGAAGAGAGGCAGTTTTCTTCTTGCGCCGTATCAAAGATGTGGTGGAGGACCCACGCAGGCTGCTGCTTGACATTTGAGAATCAACCTTCAATTTCTTGCAATTTCTTCAGTACCTAGGAGACGGATATACTTTGTTGACAGGAATAATACACTTTGATATCAAAGTTTTGTAGTTTTTTATTATCTTCTCAATGATTCAACTTTTGTAATGAGTTCTTCAACAGCGGCTTGCCTTGATTTAATTGAAATCAAGAGATGGTACATGCGTTTTTTTTTTGACACTGCACGAAATGATATGTTTTTAAGAAACTTGCTTTATGGGCCACAGGCCAGTAATGAATCCAAAACTCTTATGGAATATTATCTTTTATTCATACATACTTTTGCCTGATCTGATGGATTGAATTTGTCACACTTGATTTGGTTATGCAGGTTTTATGTGCCCAATTTAAGATCAGGATTTAAAACTTGATTGTATTGTATTATCGTATCATAATCAGTTTCCAGATGCATCTGTATTTAGTCTTTTTGTACTTTTTCATCCTTTCCAATGTATTTTAGGACTTACACTATGTTTCGATCTATCTGTTATACCTTTTGGAAAAAAATGTAGAGATCAACTTGCTAATATTTGCTATCCAAACACACTTTTAAGCGCAATAGTTCAATTTGATTTGAAGCACTTCTGATTTCACGCTATTACCACTTTATCCATAATAACATAAGCATCACAGGTGATGATATTCATTGACTTGAAAGCTTCAGATGGTTCTAATTGATCAATAATAACATTGAATTCTAAAATAACATTATACAAAATGACGTCAAAATGAAACACAGCTACAAAAGTATTCAAATCAATAAATGTGGGGATATATATTTTTTCCTGTATAGCAAAAAGATGATTGCTAATTCCAGTGCTTAAGTAATGACTCTAGAGAATCCATATGTAATATTTCCGCAGCAGAAGTCCATTTAGATTCTGACTTCTATTTGTTCCTTTAACAAGTGCTCTTTTACAGACTGAATGGGCACCTGCAAGCCGCAAAATCGAGGATACAGAAATAAATGAACGAAGATTATATGATAAAAAGAATATTCATCTAAGCTCCATTTGATTGCTGCAAAGGCTAATAACCTTTTTAAGATGAAATAGTAGTAACAACTTCATGTTATAACTATAAGGATGTGTCATTATCAATCATGCTAAAGCAAGAAAATAGCTTTTGCTGTTTGAAGTTTTTGATGTATATAGTGAAATCAGGAGAAACGATATTTTGTTCATTGAAGGAAATGGCAATTTGAAATTCAAATGGTAATTATGATCTCTAGTGGCAATCACATGCTAATAAAGCGCTCAGCAGATTATGCAGCTATACCTCCTTTCTATGGAAAATGCCAGCAGCAAGAGCAGCAGATGCATTTGTTTTGGTGAAAACTTCAGAGAAGTGTTCGACAGCACCTGCACCACTACTTGCAATCACAGGGATGTTCACAGCATCAGAGATCAACTTTATCAAATCTATATCAAATCCTTTCCCTTGACCTGAAAAACCAGCAAGTATTAATCATGCAAAATGAACATTTGAAACCACAAACTAGATAAAAAATTGAATGGACCAACACAATTTCAAGAAGAGTGTGCCGTTTGAAACATGTTGGCCTAATTTGCAGATAAAAACAGATTCTGTACTTCCAAAGTACCGGCGTTAGAAAACACACTGAAGCCGACTCATTTTTTGAAGATAGAACCAAACAAGCTAATAATTCTTATTGAAATCAGTAAGTTTTGGCCGCCATTTCTCTGAAAAAATACTTAAAAATTTCCAAGAGGCACTTCACAAAATACTTCAACATGATCGAAAAATACTGACAAACAACAGTCCTCACCATCACAATCAATGCAGTTCAGTAATATTTCTCCAGCTCCCAGCTCTTCAACAGCTTTTGCAAGTTCATGGGCTCCAATTGGCCGACCTTCTCGTCCACCATTAACCTTCAGAAATAGGAAAATACAGAATGCAAAAGCTTTTAGTATCTACCATCTGGCAGGCCTGGAAATTCTCAGCCTGGTCGAGGAGTTTTTTCTCCCCTGATCTGGTCTAGGCTGACCTTGCCAGCAATAATGATGATATTGATAAATTTAACGTGTAAAATTTGAATAGTGATGCTTTTAGAGCTAATGCTTTATATAGGCTCTTTCTTAGCTCGTAGTTTAGGTGAAGGGAGAGGAGAGAGAGGGGGAAGGGGGGGGGGGGGGGGGGGGAGGCATGGGTGGAACGGGGGGACACTAAGAAAAAGAAATTTTTGGTCTAATAGAACTTGGGTTAAAAAAGTTAGATGGGCTCAACTTGGACAAATTATTTTGACTGTAGGAGCTCCAGCCATGCTGGGTCTGGGACTAGTCAAATAAAAGTTGGCCTGAATTGGGTATGGCCTGAACCACATGTGAATAGATACGTAGTTGTTACTTGTTAATTGGCCAGAGACAAATCCAAACAAAATAAAATTGGCAAATATCTAAACTGGGGAATATTGCTCAAACCTACAATCGAATCAAGAATACATCTTACCGTACACTGATACCAGGCATATTCTTCTCCATTTGGACCTGAAAATAATATTGAAATCTTAATTAACAGTGGCCTGTGACATCTTAGTAGAAAATAAAGTTTCTGACTCTCTCTGTGTGTGTGCACGAGCGCGCGCGCGGGTGTGTGTGAGAAAGTCACCCAAAGCGCGCGCACATGCACACACACACACACACAGTGGCTTGAGAAAGATATATAACAAACTAAACTCATTGATACTTGGTGAGAATGAGAGAGAAGATAGTTTAAGTAGAAGGGTCAATTATAAATAGGAAAGGAACATACTCAGATCTCTTTAAGTATCTAAAGAGAGGATATGGCATGAATGATATGAACAAAAAAAAAAAGAAGCAGATTTTGTTTACCTGGGTTAGTTAACCTCACAGCCTTGAATTCCACATCAGTAGGATTCTTGAGGTACACTCTGCGAGGATCAATACTCACAACCACTGCCTGCAATATAAGCATAAACATAATTCAAAATAGAGACCTTCACCTTTGTTTGTTGGCAGCTGTTAGAACTGACAACACTTTCCATGGACATCTATTTATAAATTCATAATTACACATAAAGAACCGAGAAGAGAGAGTATGTGTTGTTAGGCGAACATTGCAAGGTGCAGTAAAAACATAATGAGGAGACTTCCATGCAAACACAAGGTCATTTATGTGTGCAGGGCCATTATTTGGTGTATAACTTCCCCCATAAATGGGAAACTTCCTTCCTTCCCCCTTGTGGTGAGGGACAAGGATGCCTTGATAAAGTCTCATATATAACTATCTAAGTGGAGCTGTGGCCTTCCACAGACTCAAGATTACAGGTTGGAGTCATTTTTCAGCTTTGTCAATTTTATCATATAATAGAATGATGGATACGCACAGACTGGACTAGGAAGATGGAGTGCACAAGCCATTTTGTGAAGAAATTCTATCATAATGCAATTGTTGGAGTAACCATCAAAGAAAGCTGATCCAAATTTCAATGAAATGCATTGTGTAATACATAATCCAAACATAGGTGGCCTTTTTTTTTCCAAGTTAACCTGGGTGGAAACTTGAGAAAAGAACAACTAATAATCAAACCTGCTGTCGAAGCTTGCTTATTCAGCTCTTGGGTGTGTGACCAATCATGACAAATTCATTGTGAATAAGGTGTGGCAAAGAAGAAATAATAGACAAGATAAACCAAATTGAAAAGTCAACTTTACATCATTAGATATAGTGCGGAAATAATCAAGTTCCCAGAATTCATTCAAATCAGATGCATATTTCGTATAGCATTGACAAAGACACTTATCATGGAATAGGTTTGTCCAAAAGAGTATGAAATACCAACAGGAGCACAGAGATGCATAGATTTCAAACTAGACAGGATCAAATTACCTGATTGCCATAAACTCTAGATATCTGTTCTATGCTGCTCTTTCCAGTTTTTACCTACAAGCATGAGTCCAAGAGCTATTAGAAGTATGCACAAGCAAGACCATTTGCACAGACAAAAATAGATGATGGAAGGTGTTGCATACTTTAGTTTTTAAATATTCTTCAGCAGCATAGACCGCATCACTTCCAATAGAAATTTTATCTGCCCCTGACCTAAAATATTCTGAGGCAACTTCCAAACTAGAATAGTACCTGAGTACAATGATGGACAAATCATAACATGTTCATGTGCCTTACTAATCATTGAAGCATACGGATATTGTTGGAAATTAAAGAAGTAAAATATTGGTCTACCACATGCAGTCAACTATACCTGCCATTTGCATCTCTAAAATCCCTAATTCCACCACCAACAGTCAATGGTACAAAAACATTTTCTGAAGTGTACCTCAAAACCTTCAGAGCATAACAAGCAGGGTAAAAAACTCAGGAAAATGAGACATCTCAGGTAGAAGTTAAAAAGAAACTTTCTAATCATTGTGCATAATTCTAATTGCTAAATAACCAACCTGCAACATTGGCAAGTCACCTAAAGGGAAGTCCCTGAAACCAGTAATATTCAGAAAACTAACCTGAAATTCAATGTTGAGATGCCAAACATTATACTGTTGTTCCATATGCAGTTAAGTATCCAAATAAGGGAAAAAATAATAATGCTTACTTCATCTGCCCCATCTTTGTAATATTGTCTAGCAAGCTCGACTGGCTTGCCAAGATTTCTAACCTGCAAAAATTTACATAAATAAAAACCACTGCTATCTGCAATACAATGCTCTAGCCACCAACAGTTTCATTTCGGAAAAGAATCAGACAGAATAGGCTGCAATATCATTCAGTGAGAATCTAACTAGAGTACCTAAAATTTGACTTTTATTCTCAAACAAAGACATTCATCCATCAGCATTATGAAATGCCAACATAAGAGATGTAGATCTCGCATCAGAATGAACATCACGCAGTATAGCAAGTCATATGTGAATAGTCATGACTGAAAATTTCAAGATAAATTTGCTGCTTGTGCAGTCAAGAAGACCATAATGTTTGGATGACTCATTATCAATACTTTTTAGAAGAAACAAATGAAAAATATTTTAGCAAGCTCTATGATATTTTACTACATATTGAAACAAAGAAGAAATTGTAAAAATCTATTAACTTTCAATAATAATTTGGCCTTACCTCGTTTTCTTTTGTGTGTTCTCTTACATCATACTGGTCCCCTTTGGTTACAACAAGATCACCTTTATCATTTGTTCTCACATCAAGACAAGCAATTACCTGAACAGAAGCAATATCATTAGTGTATTAAATTTCAGCCAGCACATCAATTTAAATGAGATGAAAATAATTGCTGAAACCACAAAATACATGAAGCCAACCCAGTATATATGATCAAGATGACTTAAAAAAAAAGGTTTGAAAAGAGTCAAAAGACAAGACATGTCAAACAACTTATTTAAAATTTAAGTATTACCCTTTTTGCTAGTTTTGATGCCTTCCCTTCAGTGGGCTTCTGTCTTCAAATGAAGTTTTTAGTTCATTAGATGGTTTAATAAAGAAGGAAAAAGACGTAGTAGACTGGATAAGCTGGTACAAAGCTTACCTTTGTCAAAGACGACTTTGGAAGCAAAAATCTTCTAAGTACTGAAAGACCAACATCTGCAACATTCATTTCAGGCACTTAAGACAGAGTGCTACAAATAAGTTCACTCATATATAAATTGCTGTCTACCTAGTCCCTAGAGAAAGCAACAGAAGAGGAGGGGAGGAGAAGCAAGACAGTTCTTGCAAAATTTTTACTATGCTTCTGTCTCACATCAACAAAAGACTCAAATACTATTAGGGAAAAAAGCATTCCCCAGCGTATATACTCAATGGAGAGAATTTTTCCCTTCTATATATAATCTCCCCTCGCATCAACAAACGATTCAAATACGATAAGGAAAAAAGCATCCCAGAGTATATACTCAATGGAGAAGAATTTTTCCCTTCTATATGTAATCTCCTCTCAGAAAAAAATGACAGATGCAATTTTGACACCTGGACATTTTTGAAAACCGTATCAGAATAGAAATACAACAAAAGTATTTACTTGCCTCCACTCTTCTCCGGATGGAACTGAACTGCATGCACATTTCCTCTTCTAATTGATGCTATAAATTTATCACCGTAGTTGCAAGTAGAGGAAATCCACTCTTCATTTTCATGTGACTACAGAAGTATATGGAAGGCTTTAGGTCACCAGATCCAATGCAAATCAAAGGTGAACATATTCACCAGCCCCATTCAAAATATTGAAAAGACAAGGAAAAGAAAAACACACTGGCATGGCACGGTATGAGTGGACAAAATACACATGGCGGTTTCCAATATCATCCAAAATTTCAGAATCTTTTGCAACTTGCAAAGCATTCCAGCCAATATGGGGAACTCTGAAACCATTTGATGAGTCGAAACGCGCAACCGCACCAGGAATCAAGCCAAGACCATTCACTGAGACAAATGTACATCTGTAAACTCAGATATTAAAAAGTAAAAAACTACAGCGAAAAGTACAGAAAGAATGATATGTTATCCGCATAAGATGTTTTTGACACAAAACGCTCTTCCAGTTCAGCAACAATTTAACCATGTTAGCACCTCTGTAAGTGTAGCAAAAACTTATTTGAGCGATCTTTTTCCCATAAAATCCTCTCAACTCATTAAACTTCAATTCATCCTCTCTCTAAAACACGCTTTACCTTCATGATTCTATCAACTTAACTTCATATAGCTAAAAGCAATTGAGTTCTCCTTATTTGATCATTGGGTGATATAATAGGATACAACAAGAGAAGCATTATTATCATCCTACACTTCTACAACTGAAATTATTAAGGTTGATTCACTTATAATATAGATAACTGAAGTACTTGCCTGGACCATTCTCCTCACTATACTCAAAAAGTAGTTGAAGTCCAAGACAAATGCCTAAAAATGGGCGATCCTTGTCAATGTAGGTACATAATGCTTCACCCATCCTACAAGAATCAAGCGGAAAATAACAAAGTAACTAAAATTTTGTTCAACATTTCAAGATCTCCAATTCTAAAAATTTTAAATTCAATGTTAGTAGAACGTCAAAGTTCAAACTAACCAACTAAAAATAAAAGATTAGAACTTATTGCCCAATATCAGCACATACCCAGTTTTGTTAAGGACATCCATGGCGGGTGCAAATGCTCCTACACCAGGAAATATTAAACGGTTTGCATTTAGAATGTCTGCTGGAGTTTGCACCTGCGGGTAAAGTTACTTATTTTCACGTTTCAATTTTAAAAAATGAAAAAAGATATTCAAGGAACCTAAGAAAGCGTACGTCTTTAATTTCAAAGCCTAGATAGCGAATGGCATTTCTCACACTACGGACATTTCCAGCTCCATAGTCAAGCAGAGTCACTACTGCAACAAGCACGTATTAGAATCGTATACACTAAGAAGAGAGTATAAAGAACTGAATGCAATTATAGAGAGAGAGAGAGGACCAGAATCGGAGGTAGAAGAAGCACGAACAGAGAGATTTCTTGGAGGCCTGAACTTCGATCTATGGAAATCATTTTTATAGATATTTGTGGGGAAGAAAATGAGAGAAGATGACGATAAAAAAGAGTTTTTGGAAAGTTTCGAAGAGGAAGAAAGTGGAGAAGAAGCAAATGACGCCGCCTCCATTGCAGCTCTTCAAAACTGAAAATGCTCTGTACTCGAAACTGGTGGTTGGTGAATTCGTTTGGGACTAGCGTTTCAAACAGGGGCGAGCTGCTCGCAACGACGCCGTTTCGTTTAGTTATTTTTAATATTTAATTAGAGACTAAACAATTTTCCTTTTGAATAATAAAACAAACAAATATTGCAAAAAAAAAAAAAAAAAAAATTACATGTTACTATTAATTTGCCTTAGGTGTTATGTTTATATAATAACTAGTTGGAAGCCCGCTTTCCACGGCTTTATTATTATATATTGTATTTTATAAATTTATTTAATATATTTTAAAAAAATATTTTTCAGCAGATTATTTCATTAAATTTATTTAAATAATTATATATTTAATTAATTATGTCTAAATTTTAGTTAAAATTTATAATTTAAACAATTTAAATATCATAACTTCTAATTGATAATTCTATAAGATAATTATTTAAATAATTATATATTTAATTAATTATGTCTAAATTTTAGTTAAAATTTATAATTTAAACAATTTAAATACCATAATTTCTAATTGATAATTTTATATAGATAAAGTTCAATATGAATAACATGTACAGAAATATTATTTATAATTTAATTATTTAATATTAAAATATAATTGACTTATTAATATTAAATATTAATTCTATAAAATATAGAAAAATTAAAATTGATTCTATTAATATTTTAGATTAATCTAACATATATAACACTGTCTTTTAGGTAGTTCTGCCACGTGGGATAAATTAAAGTAAATGAAAAGAAAATTATTAAAATATGAATTTCATCTTTCAAAAAAAAAAAATTTCAAGATTAAAATTACAAATAGCCACTAAAAACAAATCAATTAAAATAAAAATATCAAAATTAATTTGCTCACGATCTCTTAATATGTGTAAAAGTGATGACTACATGAATGGAAAAATACAAAAATGAATCAGACAAATATAATTTCACTAACAAAAAATTTAAGGAAAAAAAAAGAAGAAAAATAGAAAGAGTTTGAAAGAAAGGATAGAAGAGCATAATGAAAAGGCAAATGAATCATGATAAATATGAAGAAAGAGTAATTTATTCAATACCAATATCATTATGACTCTATCACATATGCTTTTCACATAACCTAAATTGAATCAAACTAAATAAAATTATTATACCTAGCTCTGCAACGATGTTTTTCATATCTCAAAAAAAAAAAAAAAAAAAAACAAATCCTAGATAATTAACTTTTCCTTCGTTTAGTAATAATGAAGGGCAACTAAATGAATATAGCATATAGTCTAGATCTATACTTACATCACCGCACGTCAAAGCCACCAATAAATTCAGTTATTGATACTTATATAATTACCTGAAAGTTAGATTTCAAATATAACTTGCTCTTGCCCTTGATTTAATTTCAAGAGTATACTATACAACAATATCCAAACTTTAAATAGATCACAGCATAATAAATTGTCAAAAAAAAAAAAAAAGAAAAAAATATATGCTATATTCATTTAGTTGAAATCATTTAATCATTGACAGAGTAAATCAACATAAGAGAATAAAAAAACTAAAGAAAAACTCACAAATTTGCACCTTTAAACTATGCTCGAATTTGCAAATTCCCTTCAAATAAGTATATAAAGGATAAATAATTAAAGATAGATAAAAAGATTCAATTTAAAAGCATTTAAATATAAAGATATAAACAAATAGATTTGCCTTAATTTATAAAAGATATATAGAAAAAGATGTGTTTAAATTTGTTAAATTTAATTTTCAATTTTAATCTATATATCAATTTAATTCTTTAAAAATATTTTTGTACGCAATCAAATTAAAATAAAAAAGAAAAAAAACTCAAAAATCTGTAAAAAAAGAAAAAAGAAATTAGTAGGATAATAGAATGCCAACTCAGCAATTCAAATATATCTTTCGATTCAGGATAATTATAATAATAATAGTAATAATAATAATAAATTTATCCAATATCAGCAAAAAAAAATTTTATTATTATTAAAAATACACATTAACTAAATAACATATTTAAAATAATATTTTTAAAACTGAAATACAAAAAAGTCATACAAATGTCTTACCATTTATACAAAGCTAATTGCGTGATTTATGAAATTAATAAATAATCCTTTTTTAACATTCAGTATGGCAGAAATAATTTTTAAAATATAAAATAAGAATATCATCTCGATGACTTTAACCAATAAATTAAAACATTATTCGCCAATGAAAAATATAAACGTGACCGTTGATTTCCCATGGTAAAGATATTCTAATTCTATATTTATATGCTACCTTGTTAGGAATTTAGGATAGGTAAGCATAGATGACATTCTTTACCTGAATTGCAAGTTTTGAAAAGCACATAAAATACTACATAAACCATCTTCTTTTCTCTGTAAATTATTCTCTAAATTAAATAAAATTTGCAAGAGGAAGAAGAAATTGTTGGCAGATTTGAAATTAACATGATTAGTGCATTGTTTTGTGTTGTGTTTGGTGAAATTTCAGTGATCGTAACCCTTTTGTTTAGAAGTCCTATGAGGAAGGTGTTGATGGTAGGAATAGATTATATGAAGAGAGGAAGAGGTCAATTGGTGGCAAAAACTGTGGCAGCAACGTTATTTGGGGTGTTTAGTGCTATTTTGTATAGTGTAATGCAAATTCAAAAACGTACTTTGGAGTCTGGTGTGGTTAATCCAACTGATGAGGTTCTTCTAGCTGAAAGGCTTTTGGAAGCTACTCTAATGGGTAATTGTTTAATTTACTCTTTTTAATAAATTATTTTAGTTTCTTAATCATTATTGAGTTAATTTTATGATGTACAATTTTGATGGTCATGTCTTTTTTTTAATTAGTTATATAGAAAATATATAATGCGTACACACGAATTAAGGATTACTCCTTTACAAAATTATTATAACTTTGTAAAAATGTGTTAACTGGTATAACCTACGAAAACACACTTTCACAACCGATAACGCGTATGGGATGCCCAAATATCAGCCTAGCATAAACACTTTTTAATTTTTATGATTAGAAAATATTAATAATTTCTAATCAACATCATTAATATTTTTTTTTTGACAATTCTTATGAGATAATCCCATTTTTTAAAATTTTTATTTTCCAAAATGAAAGTTAGAATATCGGACTTGATGATTACTTTGTATAGGGTTCTCTCTATTCCTGGCAATGATGGCAGACAGGTTACACTACTACATTAAAGAACTTTACAGAGTAAGGAAAGAGGTAGAACAGTTAAAAAGATTAAAATAACAGGATTATGAAGGCAAGAAGCAAAGCCTGAAAATGGAGAGTCAAAAGCTAAAGAACTGGAAACTGTCTCCAAAAGAAGGGCAAAGGACGAATGCTTGGCAAGAAATCATATACAAAGGTTACAAGTTCAAGACATGTAGCCTTTCTTGCTTTCTTTCTCAGTCAAACTTGCAGGATATGTATATATATATATATATATATATATAAAATTTAATGGTATGTAAGAACATCATAATGTTATAGATCACAACAAACACCAACAAACTTTCCAATTTGTGTTCAGAATTTTCTTGCATATGTATGATTGCGCCATTCCTACTTGTTTGGCATTTGCTACTTGAACAGTTGCAGAGCATTTTTTTTTTCTCTTAAAGTTAGACAACTTGTTGTCTTTGAAATATCTTGTACAAGTTGTTGGAAATTGTAGGGAAAAAAAAAAAAAAAAATCAAAGTTTGAGATAGTGCAAGCTGAGTATCTGACATAAGCATTATACAATTAACATGGGAAGAGTTTAGTCAAACAAGTGACAATTAATTATTTAATGGACAGATGATTAGATTCCATTCTCATGTTCTAGATAAGTAAAAATTGTGTATAAACACAATTCCTGATTTTGCTTTTGCGTTTCAGTCACACTTAGTATAATTCATTCATGTTGAATTGTCTCCACCCACTTGTTCCTAAACAAAAGAAGCTGACTTTCCCACCTTCCTAATCAATGTCTCATCCATTCACATTTGTTACAGCAAATTGGGTGTTTAATCATTTTAATAGTAGTTGACTTTATTTAAAGTCAAACCCCACTTGATTAAAAATTTAAAACACAAAGAAGGAGGCTTCTTTTCAGCCAAAGATTAATGCAAAGAATGCTAAAAAAGAGATCATTAGCTATGGAGTAGGTTTTAGATTTAGAAGTTGAGAGAAATAGAGAGGGGAGTGGGATAAAGAAAACAAGAGAGGGAAGGAAGATTTGCAAGTATTGGGTCCAAGAAAGAAACTCATGCCATCAATAATTTTTTAACTCATCAAAATATTAAATGTTATTTTTAATAATATTCAATAATATATAGTTTAAATTAATTTTTTAGAAGTTAAAATAGCGTTTTATAAAAAATTAATCTATATAACGTTTAACTTTTAGTGTTTTTTGAAAAACTACTCAAACAGCTGATAACTATACAATCCAAAGTAGAAAACTTAAATCTCTCATTTTGGTAACACGCCAAGAAGAAAAGATTTAAGTCCACTAACATACCAACAAGTGGAATCATCAACTTATGGATTTTGATATTCACCATCCATTATGAAATACCAAATCACGGTCCACCCTGGTCGACTCAATAGGTCCCATAAGAGCAAGTTGCAAAGAGTTCAACAATTTTATTGACTTTGTCTCAATTGACCCTTAAAATTAAAATTGCAGGAACAGACAATACAAATTGACTTCTTAACATACAGTCATCTCCATTCACACTGTAAGCTCAACCAAATCCAAATTTGACCCGTTAGACGACTTTTGAATTCAAAGTCTTTAACCCTTAGCCAAAGTAGAGGACTTTTTAATTTGCCGGCCATCTCTGCTTAGATGATTTATTTTTAGCAAATAAGAAAGATAGTTGCTAATTATACGATATTAAATAAGAAAATTATATACTCATAAGAATTAAAAACAAATAATAAAATATAAAAAGTTAAAAATTGAGATTGAAGAGAGCAAGACTTATCATTATCCATCTCAAGATTGAGATCTTCTAATACAAAATCATATCCTTCATTAGTACTAACATTACTATAGTTGCTACTATTGTTAACAAAGAATTCTAAATCTAATAACAAATCTTGATAAAAAATTGAACTTTCAAGCTCTTGATTATAAACAATTGAATCCGAAATCAAGAATGTATTTGAAACTAAAGGCATCTCAATGTTCTCAATGTCTCTACTTCTAACTGTAATCCAATCCTCTTCGAAAGACCAACTGGGTAAATCCGAAATCGATCCGATTAAATTCTTGATCCTATTAGCAGGAGAATTCGAGTTGGAAATATCTTGGAATGTCAAATCTTGAGGACCTTCCAATACTTCCATTGAATCCCAAAAATCTTGATCTAATACACAACTTGGAGAAGAAGTACTACTAGTTAAGTGATCTTCAAACTTCTTTATCTCCAATTCATCAAGAAATGGATGATCAAGTAATTCTTTAACCGTCCACCGCTCTTTAGGATCTCTCCTTAAACACTTGCTCAAGAAATCTTTAGTTTTTTCTGACAACCACTCAGGAATCTCAGGCAAATCGCTAGAAAATCCAATCTTGTATAGAACTGATATTACGTCGTCATTTTCTTGATCTAACGTCATCCATGGAATTCTTCCTGTAGCCATTTCTATAATTGTACAACCCACAGACCAAACATCAGCTTCAAAGCCTTGTTCTTCTCCACGAGCCACTTCCGGTGCCATGAACGCCGGTGTACCGGCAAATGCTGACTTGCCACTATCTATTTCTTTGATAAATCTTGCACAACCAAAGTCAGCAATTTTTGCCAATCCTTCTTTACTGACTAATATATTGTGGCTTTTAATGTCGCAATGTGCTAGTCCTATTCCATGCAAATACTCCAAGCCCTGTAAGATATTTCTTGTGTGTAATCTTATCATGGCTTCTTCCAGCTTGCCTCCGTTTCTCAAAATCACCTCGTGGAGTGTGCCGCCGGAGACATACTCCATGCAGATATTGTACATAGGCTTGTCGTTTTCTCTCGAAATATCACAGCCTATGTACTTGACTACATAAGGGGAGTTTAATTTTGACAGAAAACACTGCTCTTTTTGGAGTAACATAGATTTTGATAGCTCCGACGACTTAAGAGCAAAGAGCTTGCCGGATGAGGCAGTGGAGGTTGCTAGTGAGACCGTGGCTGTGGAGCCACGGCCGATTATAGGCCCTCTAGTCCACTCCATCGGAGAGAATAAGAGAGCAAGCAAAACAAGAAATGAGAATTTGGGTTTTAGCACTTTGGCAAACTCTCATATATATTCGACTTGTCGTTGGACTTATTCTTGCTTTTGTTGGCCAACTCGAGAGTTTAAATTGTTGATGGTGGTGGTGGTGAAAGTGAGCCACGTGGCAGAAGGAGAGAGGATTGAGACAGCTTGGTCGTTGTAGGACGGTGGTTAATTAGGCAAAGTTTTGGATAAAAGCCACCCACATGACGACACGTGAACACGTGCCAAGGGAGCGTGATTATTGGGCGATTAAGAAGGGAATAATCCGAAATTAAAGGAGTGGAGTTTGCGGCGACAAAGCCAAATTATGCCAACCGCGTTGTAATTTTAACTTTGTTGGCAAACTGTTTTTTTACGTATATAATAATAATATAATTACAACTCTTTAACTTAAATCACATAATACTAAATAGATCTAAAGTTAGTAGATTGTAGACAATCAATATCTAACGTCAGCTTTGTTAGTTGTTACAAGAAAGGAAAGGAACAAACATATAGAACCATAAAAGAAATGGGTTCCAAAAGCTGTTCTTAACATAAAATTGTGATTTTTGCCGTCCTTTTTTGAAAATTATGAGAATTACTATGCTTCTATGTGGTAAAATAACATGACTAATTAGAAACAACGGCAATAGAGTAGATTAAGAGCGGTCTTCATCTTATTACTCATGAATTTCATCTTATTTTGCCTTGTGATTATTTCGAAACAAGACACTTTAAATATGTTTAAAAAATCATTCCATTTGAATTAGGCAATACCAAGTACTCTAAATGTGATTTCCAGACATCTTATTATTTTTAGTTACTCATGCTTTATATATGGATGGTGTTTATATTATGCTCTATAAAGCAATTTTCATCATTATTAATTTATTACACGATATTTTTTGTCATTCGATATTATATGCAATGAATTTTTGCACTCTGCGCTGTGAGCAGAAGTTACAATAATTTGAAAGCCCATTAGAGACAATATAGTCCATTATAAAACCCATTCAGGCAAGACAACTCACTACAAAGGGAAAAGAATTAAATGTTACCATAATAAGAATTGAACTTAGACATTAAATTGATGAAATGCAAGTATATGCATATAAATGAATGTAACTTAAAAAAGCATCTAAAGTGGGTTGTGACTTGTTAATATGATAAGACAAGGTCAATGTTTGAGTTCTAAAGCGAACCTCGTAGATGGGACCTAAGTAAAAGTAAACACAAACATTTGAGTGAAACCGGCACCAACCTTTCAATGTGAAGTTGGCAATGGCAGCTACTTTAAATCCTATCAACAGACAAACGCGTAATGCCGTCTTCTGATTCATGTGTTAAAGCCCATGGTCTTGCAACAATTTCTTCTTTATATATATATATATATATATTCTACGAATCATTATTAAAGCAAAAGTAATTATATGCCATCCAAAAATAAATAAAAAAAAAACATTTTTGGAAATATAAAAGCTTGAACCTGAGTTTAAAAACTTATCATGTCATATGAAATAGGAACACATGATTAACATAATTATTTAAAAAATAATAATAAATAACGACGTGTTAGGTATTTTTATTGAGAAAATAGCCACCCGAATAAATGTGCAAAAGTAAACTGTGAACTTTTGTTAGTCCTAGCTTGAACCCAATCACTATCTTGTGGCGGCAACAAGGATTAAAATGAGGTTGGATTGAGTGAGGTTGAAGTAATTCCCATTTGTGAAAGGCAAGTCCCCAGTCTGTTTCATGTTAGTGCCTGCCTGTGGACCTGTGGTGAAAGAGAGAGTGGGGTCATAGATAGCTGTTTCTTTTAAACTTTGCAGCGGGTCGGTGCCATGCCAACACCACCACCCTTTAATGTGGATCTAAATGCAGCCAAAGATGATTTTTGATCCCACTCCTTTCCAGCTACGCACTACAGCAAGCAAAACGTGCTTTACCAAACTATAAATGGTTCCATTCTTTTTACGCTTCTGATATTACCATGACGCACTGGCATTGTAACCTAAACCAAAAGCTCAACTTTTTTACACGCAAGAAGACTCATGAGGTCAAAGTTTCTGGTCAATTGTATACGTAAGAACTCACAAGAGCTCAAAACTTCAAAATCTGAGTACCAAAAAAGACGTTCAGTTTTGATTTTTCCAATATATATATATTTAAGCAAAGACATCCAAAAGGGTTTTGATTATTAGAATTTTGAAGCCTCGAGGACAGCCCCTTACGATTGGTATAAATATTGCCAGATTCAGGTAAAGTAGTATGAGAAATTGAGTATGACCCCTTCAGATTGGCATAAATATTGCCAGATTTGGGTAAAGTAGCATGAGAAATTGAATGGCAAGTGGTACAAAGTTAAAACCGGTGTACATAATGATTTACTTGTGACCGAAAAAAAGTATTGACGTAGTGCGACTCTTATCATTCAGTTGACCTGGACAAGTCAAAAGTGCAAATAAAATTTGAGAGTTTCCCCTTAAAATTTTAAGCACCTTATTTGAATTAGTATCAAATGAAACATTCATATTGAAATAGAGAACTAGGCGTATCCACGCTCCAAGCCAAGCTGTGCGCAAAACACAGTGCCGAGGTTCCATTTTGGTGACCATAATGGAAGTGAAAATGCATACGAATATATTAAATCACATCGCATGTCGGCTTTACCTGAAGAAGTCCAAGAAAATGGATGCATTATTCCTTTTCCTGATTTAGCACTTAATTAAAGACATTTAATCAGCATCCACTTGTTTGGGGGGACGGACATACAATTATAGAGCATCGTATTACTCGTGCATAAAATCTACATTCTATTATTCATCGCTTCAAATGTCGATAGCTTACATAACACCTTCAAACTAAAATCCGTGAAGGTAAAGCAAGTTAATTCAGATATTTACATTAGGGATAATTCCCACAGTTTCAAAGCCAATCCCGAAACACTGGCACGTAATAAAAGCATAAAAGATAACCAAGCAGTATAACACTGAACAGCAGAACCTTAGCAGTAAGCCAGTTACGCAGCTTCTGCAAATCCAACTCTCATATTACCATAGTCAAATACTGTATGGAAGGGACCCATGAAAACATCTCCCAAGATCCTGCAATTAATTGAATATTAGCACATGAACTTTTCAGCATCCCACACCATCAAAACTGTTAGATCCCTACAAGATTTACTAAAACCAGATATTGCATTTATGACAAAAGGAATGGGGAAATACCAGAGGGGACCACGAGGTGGTGGCACATCAATGGCTGTGAATCCACTAATGCATTGAGCAGCTTCTCCCTCGCCCACTTTGAGGACATACTGATTGCCATCACCAAAAATATTCAAATCAATCAAAGCAGAACCCAAAGAATCTATCATACCAACATCTGACTCCTTTTCCATTATAAGGGGATAAGAAAATCCTGAAAAACCAGATAATAAATCATACCTGCTCTGGGGCGAGGTCAAAAACTTTTCCACCAATTGTAAAGGACACATTAGGCAATGTAGACACACTACCACAATCTACAGCTGATTCTCCCATTGGACTAGGCAATTTTTCACATAGCTGCAGTCACAAAATCGCAGCATGAGCAACATGAAGTTAATGTTACAGTATCAAAATAAATATGCCTGGTTTAGGTTGTTTACATCATTGACATAGTTAAGTATGCTCTCCTGTGTTATGTTCTGCTTGAGCTTATTCTGCATCCACACAACTGCCATCTCACAAGCAGAGCACATTGTGTCGCGCAAACCACCAGCCGCTTCATGATCATTCTCATTCACAACACTCTCAATGCCCATACTGATTGTATTAAAAAAAGATTCATAGGATAATTAACAGCATTAGATGTGTAAAAAGCAAACTAAACAGGTGCCATGAAAAGGAACATGGGATTCCCACCTTACACCTCTAGAACCATCGAATGTGCACAAACCAATCTGCGAGCAAATTTTTTCTGGTTGGTCCTGCCACACACAACAATAATGATGATATTTGATAACCCAACAGGAAAAAACAGTCAACAGAAAAAACAATTTCTTCAAGTCATGAAGGAAAATGTGGCGATAATGTGCATCAGCAACTTAGAAAATACCTTAGCTAATAGCATCTCAATTATGGTTTCTCCATATTGAGCAACAACAGCCTTGCATTCTTGACTAACAACTCCAGTTGCTCCAATGGCATGATTTACTTCAGCAATGATAGCCTGCAAATGCCATGCAAAAAGGATGCAAATTCAAAAACCCAGTAGACACTAAAATTGCTAGTCAAACACCAATAAACATCAAAACCATTTACAAAGATAAACATGCTACAAATTAAGATCCAGCATAGCATAAAGCCCAAAATAAAATAGGTGTGTAGTTCATTAGAGAACAGCATTTACCACAGTGCCTCAAAACAAATGGACAGCCAACAGATCAAAGACAAAAAAATTTTACATGCTGCCATCAACTAAGAAAATACATATATATATACACACACAGCAAAAAACCCAATTAGTAGCAAAGATGAGTATGATACCCAATCGGAGACATTATAAACACAATACTCTGTGATGATCATGGAAAATAAGAGGAGTATGGGGGCTCAGTAGTTCCTTTATTACATTCCTAGCCTCTTATGGAAGCAAGGGATCCACAGCCCCTCTCCATTAAAAATATACATGAAATTTTGCTTAGACCTATCGATGCAAATATATCTATAGATTAAAAAATATAAAAGAGTTGGGCAACAAGACAGCCTATTATAGGCAAGACAAGATAACCTAACACGTCAACCACTAGTCCACTATGCAGGTAAATTATCAAAAAGAAGCATGAAAAATACATACCGTAGGACCAGCCAACAAAGAAGTTCCAGAATCAGCAATTGCTGCACAGCCACTGCCGCAAATTCCTGAAATAATAAAAAAATAAGGATGGCAACTACAAAAAACAAGAAAAAGCCAAAAATGATTTCTAATTTGCTTACCAGTCGTTTTACCATCAACCAAGACATCACCCATGTCGAACTACCAACAAAAGGAAAGCAGGTGTCTCAGAATATTGCGATAACCTGATATCCGAATATAACAGATTATAAAAGTGATGTTCAGAGAACCAACCTGCCAATACCCTTTCTGTGTCACAGGGACATATGTGTGCTCACCCTTGAAATGGTTCGGGTCCACCCCACCAAAAACTATCTCACCCCCTTCGTCTTCATCGGCATTGCGGTTAAACCAAAATGAGAAGACTGGTTCTTTTACAAGCCCCTGATTGAACATGTTGTACCTATGCCAGTTGTAAAAGTCAGATGTTTAACCCATGAATCTCGAGTAACAATATAAGATATGATCAATTTGCAAACCAAAATGAACAATCTACTGTTATACAAAACAATTCAAATTACATACCAAACAGGTACAGCCTTTCCAACTGATATCTCTTGAAACCCAAGTCCAAGTATACCATCAAACTTTGCTACCAAGAATGTGATGCTGGGCTCCCTGGTTGCTTCAATAAATTCCTAAAATAAACCACATGATCAGTGACAGCAAACACCAACTGATGCCACTGCACTAATGCATTACCATATAAAGTAACCAAAAACTTCAAATTACCTGATTCTTGACCACAAGATCACCCACTTTCACATGGTCTTGACTAAAGAAGCCAGAAATAGCACCAGTTCCATAACGGATATCTGCTGGTTTTCCTGTGCCCATGAAATCATGTTATGCTCTGACCTTTGTGGGAAAGATTCTCCCACGAGACAATGAACATGTCAACATACATATAGACGCAGAGGAACACATGCAAACAAATAATCCAAAACGCAATATGTCCACTAGAACTACCATCAATAGCATCCATATTTTTTTTATATGCATATAGCAAGAAAGTTAATGTAAAAACAACCTTAGAGGAAGATCTACAGTTAATCAATCATCTAAAAACACGCCATATGTGCATGTACATCTTGAAGGAGCATGTGTTCAAAGCGAACCAACAAAAATATATCACAAAAAAAAAAAAAAAAAAAAAAAAAAGAATGTTCTACAACAATACACATGCATGCACAGAAGCATGAGCATAAAATGCAAATATGAAAACAAATCCACTTTGATAAGTGTAAGTTGATATTCAGCTAGAAACTATGCAATGGCAATTGATGCAACAAAAATCTAAAAGCACCTAATACAAGAATTCAAAATTCCATAAATACAAACACTAATTAAGATGCATTGACATACCATTCTTCTTGTAGGTGCTTGAATGGCCAGCCTTGTACTTGGAATGGAAATAGCAGGCAACCTGAAGACAGAAATTAGATAATGACATTCTGCAATGCAACACAGCAAAGCAAATAGTAACCCTCTGCCAAACTAAGACAAAGAACTTACTGAAAAGTAGCACTTGGAAGAGGGCACCCATAGATTAGAACTACCAGTGTCAAATATCACAGTGAACTTTTGTGGGGGAGTACCAATACCAATCTCACCAAAGTACTGGGCATCCATGTAGTTCTTTAGTGATACTATGTCTATATCTTCTTCGTCACCCAAATTCCCATGAAGATGATACTTTCTAATTGAAGCTCGCAAAGCCTCTCCTTCCTTGGACTCAAACTGGGCAGCAACACGATTGTTTTGATCAAATTTCCTCTTTTTAAGTCCAATTCTAACCAATCCATCGTTGGATGCAGCAAAAACAAAAGGCACCAAAAGGAAGCAAAGGAAAAGAACAGCAATGACTGGCTTTAGTGCTGTTCCCATGCTGATACTGAGCAATTCAAAAACAATACACAAAATCAATCACAATTGATCCAAAACTCTAAAATGAACTATGACAAATATCATAAAAACAAAGAACCAGCTTCCTGCTACACTCTCAGCCAACTCCTACTCAAACAAAAGCTAATGACCTAAGCTTGAGACACATATCCAAATCAAAGACAAAATCCCTCAGTCAAGTTTTACAGACAAAAAAACCAGCTTATACATGTGGAATTGGAAACTTGAAAACATTTATATTTGACAATAAAATAACAGTTTCCGCCAAATGATAAAATCAACCTTCTACAAATTGTGTTCAGCCAAACTTTTGAAAACATAGTTGTGTTCAACTAAATCCATTATAGAATTTAAACTCCAAAATTAATTTTTCATCTTTTCCTTCCCCAAAAGGAACAATAAACGAACATTTGTGATTGATTATTACATTAATAACTTCTGAATCTCCATACCCCACGCTTACACTTCAATCAACAGAACAAAAACATTTTTCTAAAGCTTAATTTAAAGCATTTACAAGCTTTGCCGGGTCCCCTAAAAGATCAAAGACCACAGACAAAACCAAAAACATATCCCTTTCCCACAGATTCTAAGCAACCAAACAAAACCCCATCAGAAAAAAAGTCAACTCACAAAAAAGCTATCAAATGAAAAAAAAAATCCAATAAGGAAAAGAAATACGGAAATCAAAAATAAGAAAAAGCTTATATTCCGATGAACAATCAACATGAAATTACAGAGTAATCGAGCAATTAAGAACAGAAAGTACTCACAATTTCAGGCGATCGACAAAGACAGAGACGATGAGAAAGAAATTTTTTGAAGCTACCTAGAGGGAGTGAGAATATAATGAAACTATAGATATTTACGTGAATAGAACAGTCCGATTTTCTCGGTTCGGTTTTTCTAAAAAGGTCCAAATTGACTTCACGGGGAAACTTGGAACCCGAGAGCCGTACACGTGTTGATGGTATATTCTTTTCTTATCTGCTAAGAGTTCAGAGGATTTTGATTGAATACAGCTCAAGACCATGAGGATCAATGTTTGTTACTGTCTCAACCAATTTATTGTGAGGATTTTAAGGACATGTTTGGTTGCTTTTGACAAAAAAAGGAAAAACGTTAACCGATTGCTAATTGGTAGTTTCTCAGGACCGGACTGTAAATAAGAATTTCTCCGAATTTTTTAATTTTAATTTTTCTTATAGTCTCTAAGTTTATTTATGAAATTTGATATTACGAATTGAAAGTTTATTTTTATTTTTTTTTTTAAGATTTTTGATAGTTTTATTCTATATTAATGGATTTAGAGAGGACCAAGAGGCATTAAACATATAAACAAAATAAATTTTCATGGGTATATAATCCGCCGCAAAACCATTTAAAGCAAATTTGAGTTGTAACAAGCATGTATATTAAAATTTCAAATTGAATTTACATATGAATATATTAAAAGAAATTTTAAACGGTTTTAAGAGATGTATGAATATTGAAATTTTAAATGAATTAAAAGAAAGCTTGATATATCAATATTCTTAAGCTAGCTTATTCCGTTGAGCAAATGAAGTTTTTGTGTGTGAAATAATGAAGTTGAAAGAAAAGAATATCTCTTGTCTTAGTTAGTTAAGAGGAGTCATGGAAAGAACATGTTTAAATCACGACCAATTCCTTTTTCAAATCCTGCTGTAGCTGCACGAGTCCTTTCCATGTGTCATAAATGACCTACGAAGAGGAAGAACCCTAGAACAAAATGAGAGATAGCTAACCAACTTCTAGGAGAGACAAAAAGAAGGAATTTCATAATAATAAATTGGGAGACGAGCTCTTCTTAATTTATTTAATTACTCAATTCAACTTTGTTTGACTAGAGATAAGTCATAACTATTCATAGCAAGAAAATGAAATCATTATGCAAAATTAATCGCAATTGCTTGATCTTCAGGCTTTCGTGCATGAATTGAAATTGTTTCATTGGCTAGCCGGTGACTACTTAAGCAAGCTCAATTTATATATCTAAACAAACCATCAAAATCCAATAATGGTAACCAACTAGTATTTTCTTCCACATATATATAATTAATTTCGCCATACCAAATAATATTATAAATTAAAGAAAACAACATTTCAACTTTAAGAATAATATTTTTAAATGTACCATATCGATACGAAAAAATGTGTGTTTTAAAATATATATAACCTAATGAATGACTTAATTTTCGTACATGCGTAGTAATTTGAAAATACTTCTAATTATAACTATCAAGAGGAAAAATCTTAACTATCTCTTCTTTTTATTGATGGATTTAAAGTAACAAATATTATATTCGATTTAATTATATTGAATTTCAAAAATTTTTAATTTTTAGAAGAGAAACAAATATTTTGCATTTATGTTTTGGGATGTACTACAATGTATTTCATTATCTAAATTTTTTTTTATTGATTAAATAAGAAACATATATAAAACCATATACACATGAGAGTTACAGGTAAAATTACTTCATAAAACCGTGCAATTTTGTAAAGAAGCAGAAACTTACATAATAATACACACATATTTCAAAATCAATGTGAGATGTTGAAGGATCAGCTCACTGTCTGGTGACAGTGAGTAGAAGACTCACATAACATATAAGTTTAATTAATATTAAAGTTATTGCAATTTGAATTTTAGAAAGCTACGCAAGCTTAAATGCTATAATTAGGTATAGATTAGATTAATCAAACCGTGACATTTCCAAAATATGCTTAAATCCATGCCCTAGATAGAAATAGGCGTGTCCAGGTAGCACCAACCTGACCTAACTTCCTAAAGTTGGATCACGTTGTTTAAGCAACAAAGAGTCAATGTGCAGAAGTATATGTATATATATATTTCAAACTCGCAATTCCTTCATTACTTTAAGAATTAATTTAAATAATTAATGTCGTATTAGTAAGGTTAAACCCACAGTTAGTAGTTTATTATATATATTTCTAGTTAGTTTAAGTGGTTCTTTAATGAAAATGACTGAATTGTTAATTTATAAATGTTAATAGCATTTCGGGTCATTTTAAAAATGGAAAAATTGGTGCTAGCTATAGGTTTCATAATCAACTCAACTACTCTTTTATACTTATGTTAAGTACCAGTTCGAGAGTCAACACCTTAAACTAGCTAGGGTTTCTCCTTCTACTGGTAACTCATGCTCATAAGTAAAGTTAGGGAAAATTCTTGCTATACCCGGTGTATAAGTGGTCTTATATACCCAGCCAATTAAAAAAGAGTTTTTTTTAAAACATTTTACGGTTTTTTTTAATGTATGATTAAAAATACTTTCATTTAAAGTTTGTAATTAATTTGGTGTATATGTGAGCTTATATACCAAGTGTAGATAAGTCTTTGCCGGTTAGATATACATGATTCCAAGAAAAACCTAAATATATATAATCTAGTCATATTATAGAGAATAATTAAAGCTAATTCACCCATGGTCCCTCGTCTCATAGTAACTAGCTAGAGAATTAATTTATGTGCCCACAACTTTTTTGTTTTTTCAAGTAGGTTTTGAATTCGAGAACTCTCAGTCTTGAGACAATTTTAATATCACTAAGTTAAAACTTAATCACAAGCTCACCACCAAATAATCCCAGCACTTCTCTGAAGCTTAGCAATGGGTGTTTTAGTGCTCAGTATTTGCATGTGCTTTGCTTCCTATATAGGACTGTGGTGCTATCTGCATATGATATTGCAAGTGATAATATGAAAGATGATAGCTAACTGACTAATAAAATTGGATATCATTCTATTGCAAAAATTAAAGAAGAAAAAAAAAAGGATGAACTGAAACAAAACCCATAATTTCATATTGAAAAAAAGAAAAGAAAAGAGAAGAAAATTCCTCATTGCACTATACACTGTCCAGTTAATATAATATTTAGATATGTTCTCATACATTATTGTCATTTATTTAGCGAGAACTTATCAACACTGTTATTTATAGTGCAGCCATTGTTAGCACTGTTATTCGTTTGATGAACATTGCCGCCATTAACAATGGAACTAATAGCTGCAACTAAAGCTGCAGTGAAGTTAGGGTCTGCAGTAATATCACTAATAGTATCCAAAAATTCAGGAACATGTTGCTGCTGTGACAACTCCATCTCTTGAGGTCTTAAAAGTCCTGAAAATTTAATAGATGGGTTATTAGTATCACACACAGCTTGAGCAGAAACAAGCGGTGCAGAGGCGAAACTGTGTAGGAAATAGGGTTGAGATCTTTGCAAGGGATTGAAAACTTGAGGTTGATGAGTAAGGTCTAACGTTACAGTAGGAAATGGGGCTGAAGCTGAAAGTGTTGCGACGCCTGGAAAGGGGTAGGAAGGGAAAGTTTTTGTAGATGAATTAATGTTTGTTAGCCCATCTTGGCTTTGCATAGATCCTGAAAGTAGCATTTGTGCAGCTGCTGATGTTGTAGATGCCATTGCTATTGCTGCTGGAGGAAGCGGATGGCTGTGATAACCTTCATACGTTGTAACAAGTATTGCTTTGTTCTCTGCACTTCTTTGTACCTATATATATAGTTTAACGATGGACATTAAATGGACATAGACTTGAACCCCTCGCGATTTAAATAAAAAAATATTCTTTATATTAGGGTTAAAGTAGAAAGAAAAGAAATTAGGAAATTGGAAGATTATAACCTATTTTGGATTCATCTATACAAAATGAAAGGTAAATTATAAAAGAAAAAGATTAGGCAGAAATAAAATAATTTACTTGTTTGCGGACGGGGCATCCGGAAGCCATGGTACATCGATAATAAGCTCGAGGACATGGGTTACCTTTAGCCATTTTTTGTCCATATTTTCTCCATTGGCATCCATCAGAGATCTACAACATATAAATTGAAGATATAATTAATAATAAATGAGTATTAATTAAGCTAATAGTACTTCCCTGAAAGTACTATAACTAGAAGTAACTCATATAATGGGCATGTATGCGTGTTCGTGCGTGGTGTTGCTTTCTTGGGTTACTTTTCGTGTATAGATATATAATGAAGTTAATCAACTTTTTCAAATTGTAAATTAAGAAAATGAAATTAATTAATTAAGACAATAATTGAACTAAATATGTTTAGCGCTCCTACCATGGATGCCTCTGATCGAGCTCGAACGGAGACACGAGCTTTTCTCATCATACAAGTTGAAATAGTTTCTGGTTTCTCCTCTTCTTCTTCTTTATCATTATCACCATTTCTTGAAGCATTAGCATTATTATTAAACTTGGGGACTTTGTTAGGAATCCATCCATGAACTAATGCTTCTTCTGAAATATCTCTATCAATTTCATTGATATAGCTACTGTTAATCATCATTGGTGACCTATTATTATTATTATTAGTACTATCATATTCCATTGACTCAATTATATTAGGGGATGATAATATTGCACTGCTCTGCGATCTTTCGTCCTTGATTAACTGTGATGTATGATCATCAGCCTTACCCAGATCCAGAAAATGCCTTGCAACCTAAAAAAATTATTGCAAATTAATATTGATAACTATTTGTCATCAAAATATATTTATATATAGAAAGATTAACTAAATTACCTCCTCTTTCGGCACTGTAATAGGCTTTTGATTTTGGTTTCGTTGCGTGAGTGCAACAAGCTGCATCTTTAGGGAACGGTAATTGTGATTAACCTGATTAAGCATGCCTTTTAACCGCTGATTTTCTGTGTTCATTTGGTTTATTTCGGCCTGCAAAATTGCCAGCTGCACCAAACAAAATAAATAATCAAGATTCTTTTAATGGGAAAAGTATCAAGAAAATAAATTAAAATTAAAATTAAATATTTAACTTCAAAACTAAAATTCCAGATCAATTATAATTAATATTTTATACCTACCTCTTTCTTTCTTTGATTATAACCTTGCTTGTTTTGAGATAATCCATCTTCCACTAATGATTTGTTATCACTAACAGAAGTCCTTCCCGTTAGAAGATTTAAACCAGTCTGTGTGTAAAAAGAAAAGCTTAAAACATAATTATCAAAAAAGAGTAAAAAACGATTATGAATAATCTATAACTTTTACATACATGTATATCTTCTTCTTCATTATCCCGTTGCTCTTTCTTGACAGTATCAGCAGCCGGTGGCGGATTAGGTTTATGATTGGTATGATGAGAAAAGAAATCCATTTCAATAAGCACTCCTTTTCCATGAGTGGAAATTGAATGATTATCATTAGTTATGGAGTCCATAGAAATGGTATTTTTATGTGTTCATAAGAAAAGAAGGAGAGAAGAAGAAGAAGAAAGGGTTAATATCAGAAATTAGAAGAAAGAAGTAAAGTTGAAAAAGAGAATGGAAGACCGGGCATTAAAAGGAGAGAAGTGGACTAAGACCCAAATAAATGTGAAATGAGTGATGATATTAGAGAAGATGAATATGTAGAACATATTAGACTTAGCCGAAGAGAATGAGGTAAGGTCGTGCGTCAATTTGGACAGGTGGCTGCGGCTTTCTTGTTCACATTCTTGAATGCTTAGAGAGAGAATTTTTGTTTAGTGAAAAAAAGAAATAATAGACATATATTGCCATGTTGGTCATAAGGACTAAGATCTCATTCTGTATGCTCACGTTTAGAACAGAGGGAGTTGAAAGTAAACTTACACATAATATAAACAAAATAAATCTATAGAATTTAGAAACTGAAAATAGATAAAAAATTTGTTTGTAAGCCCGTACTATAGATCAAATTAATAAAAATAGATTTTTTTTTCAGAAATTATTCTTATTTAATTTTTTTTTTCAGTAAATGATAAAAATACTTTTATTTTAAAAAAAAAAATTACTTTTTTTTATTGATTTAGTATATGTGAAGTGACTTAGCTAGAAAATTCAACAAGAGGGCCTAATTACTGTCCATAAGAATGAGAAACAATTAAAAACCACATATTATTATAAACACCAACACCTCAAGGAAAAATGATTTTTAGGGTTTTTATAAGACAATCAAAATACTCTATTTTCTTTTTAAAAATTGAAGGCCATTGCCTCCCTTGACCCATTTCTAAATCTATTATTTATATTAATACGTGGATCATAAACCGTATATAAACAAGTCATTTATGAAAAAGAAAAAGAAGAGAAAAATAGTAGATGAGAGCCATGGATTTTAAACCACAAAAGTGGCTAAAAGTAGGGCTATAGCTATATATTTTAATTTTTCAAAATCCACAATTGTAGGATGCTCGTGTAAAAATTGGATTCAATTAAAAATTCAAAGAGGGCTATTACGAATCGGAGCAAATCAGATATGGTATAGCTGATATTCTCGCTTATATAAAAATAAGAGGTCTTGAGTTTGAGTTCTTTATACTATAAAAATTTCACTAATTTAGTGAGTTAAGAGGAGGACTAACCTTAATTTTTGTTGTATAGCTCGTGGTGTTATTTCGATGCATTAATACTCTTAATGAATAAAAAGATAAACAAAGACGGTATAAAAGAAAATTTTTAAATTTGAGGTGGGCAAAATTTTTTTTTTAAAAAAATATTATTTTGATAGGTAAAATTTTTAAAAATTTTGAAAGGAAGAGACCCAAGTCCGAAGTCCCTACCCCTCCTTCAATCCCATCTCGTGCAGTCAGACACCCCATACAGCAAGTAATGCAAATTCATTTTCTCTTTTTGATACACTTTACAAGATATACCCTAAGTAATAAAATTAGCATTCATTTATTTACACAAATTTTAATTAAATAAATAAATTTTATTATTGATATATATTATATAGCTGCTCAGAAATATGACTATTCTTTCTAAATTCAGATTAACATAGACAAAAATCATAAATTGCGGCTATATATAATGGTGACATATTTTTGGTGCAAAAGTAAAAAAGAAATAATAAAAAGAAAGAAAAAGGTTTAGGTGCCAGAAAACATATCAAGTCATTACCTTGTCTGAAAAATATTATCCATTGCATCAACCCAAAAAAGCAAATTCCAAGGAGCTAGGTTTTTTTTTTACATTTTTCTTAATTTTGGGTCTTCTAAATAAAAATAAAATGAGAATCTTATTTATTTTCTTTTAAACGTAGCATGGAACGGGCCATGGGGGATTTAGTAAAAGAGGAGCTAGTGTGGTGTGTGTCGACACCGCCGTCCCGATTGGCTCGGCGGATTACACGTGAGGGGAGAAAGAGGCCAATAGTCAATAGTCAACGACACAGATGGCTATGCTTCACTGATCACTGCATTTGGGTCCCACACTTAATTTGACTCCTCACGTTTTCGATCATATACGTGCGGTGCTAGATTAGACTTTTACTCCACCCCACCATTTTTTATTCATACTCCCTCCAATCACAAAATTCAACAGTATTTCCTATTTTCTCTTTTTTTTTTTAAAAAAAATATTAATTATTTAATCTGTAGATAATAATAATTTCTACTCTTTGACGAGGATACAGACTTTTTTTTTTTTTTGTTACCAATAATATTTTATGCTTACGGTGTGCAAACTGAAATCAAATCGCAAAAATCAAATTTAACTTTTTATTGAAATCAAATTGGATCAAACCATTGATTCGATTTTTAAAAAACAATTTTTTTATAACAGCCGATCCAAAGACTGAAAAATCAAAATTATAGAAGATTAAAAACTGAGGCGAAACTGAAAAATGAAAATAGTTCGATTTTGTTTTCAATTTTTCCAAAGCATGCTCATCCTATTTGATGCTGCTAAGAATAATATATGAAATTACATTTTTTAAATAGCTCAAGTAAAGGATTTAAGGATCATTGATTTGGAATTCATTTTGAATATCAAATCTAAATTAACAATTTACTAGACTGAATGATTAATATTCGCTGCCTAATTTTGCTTTTAATTTTTCTTTTTTTCTCAATTTTTATTTTTTAGATTTCCAATATTTAAAAATCCAATTTTGCCCCTGATCATAACATATAAATTTGTTTTTATCAACAATTAACATCAACTTAGGAAATTAAGATTTGAAAACGATGAAATGACTGATAAAAAAATAATAAAAGGTTTGTACTAATGGTATGAAACTAACGAAAGCATACTTACCAAATCAAAGAATTCAAGATCCAGAAGTAACATATATATAATAATAAATAAATAATATTATCTCTCTCAGATAGTTAATATGTAGTTGACAAATTATAACTATCCATACATTAGACGTTGAGGACCGCATATATACAAACATACTAAAATTTAATTTCTAGGTTTTGAAGATAATTTATATAAATCACATCTTATTATAGGAAAAGTCAAAATACTAGTTTGTTCTCACATTATAATCTTATCTCATTTGTAAATTTCCACATTGATTTCTTTGCTAAGAATGCTAACTTGAATGTTCATTATAATTAAGGTTAGACGATTCCGTCAAATTGGTAGATTTTTTTTTTTTTATTCAATCAGTACTATGTTCAATAAGCTGGAATAATATTATGGATTACGTAACAAAGAGTAATCATCCCCTTAACTCACCAAATTAGTAAAAACTTTTGTATTTAAAAGGACTCATGATTTAAAACATTTCAATTCACATATTAACGAAAAGGCTAACGCGATTACACTCGATAGAAAATCGATAAACTTTAATTAAAAATTTGTTTTAAAGACCAAAAGATATTCATATCAAAATTAGAATATATATTTAGTTAGCAAATAATTTTAATTAAATTAAACCTCGGATTAATGTTTATTACCTTAATTAAAGAGTATTACATATGATGACAGCTTACTTAATTAAACAAGTCCATGACTAGAATAAAGTGTGAGGTAGCAAATTGACCAATTAATAAAAAAATTATATATATGTGAATTTATCTTTTTTTTTAATTTCATGTATTCGTCCAAGAAAAAAGGAAAAGTGTCAAGGTTATATATGATTGTTATCAATAAAAAAATGTTGATGATCTGTATTTGGTCAAGCTTACTATTCAAATGGTGATTGTAATAATTTGCCTGTATTTGGTCAAGCTTACTATTCAAATGGTGATTGTAATAATTTGCTAACTAAATTGAAAAATTCAAATTAGGGATCACTTTTCATCATCATAAATTATTACTAATTAATTAACTATAATTAGCCTAATGGATTTTTAATTTTCAAAATTGAATTATTATGAAGATATTCCCATATCTGGGCATGCATTTTCTAAGTAAACTGAGAGTCAAACTTGGCCTAATCATATTCTAATCTCTGGTTAATGAAGTTTGCCTACAAGTTACACTAATTACAAACAAGGACGAAAACAGAAAATAAAAAAGAGGAAAAAGCCATTTAAAAGTCAATTAACCTTAATTAGCTAAAAAGAAAAATTGTGTTTTGAAAAAGAATTGCGAGCCATGACGGATACATGCAATCATTTTCTCGACTGTTGATAATTATCGACAAAGATTAAATTTCATTAATAATAAAATTTTTCACTTTTAATTAATTAATTAAAAAGAAAAATTAATAACCACAATAATTTGAAGGTCAGTAGATTTTTTAATTTGTTGTGTTGTTTTGATACACTCGTGCACTTAATAACCCATAATTTAATGTCAATAAAGTTGAATTGGGTATCTCTTTTTGCCAACTCAAAACGTGGAAAAATGATTCCTATATTATAATGAAACGTGGGTAGGTTGAATGTTGAAGGAAGAAAGGCATTGGACTTTGAAAAGTGGCAATACATACGTATAATGGATTCCAATATAATACCTTGTTTTATATATGTTTTCATATCATAGGTGTCTCAAAGTGGATAATCTTACTTGCACAGCAAGGATTTTTTTAGTGTACAAAAATCATCAAACACTCTTGATTTTTTATTTAAAGAATCTGAATTCTTTGCACTTAAATCAACTTAGACATATCTTTGATGATAAAATATTAAAGTTGCATAATATCAATATAGGACAATAAAAGAATTGAACAAATATATAATTTCACTATAAACTTTGTTACTTTAATCTTGTAGTTCCCTTAATTTTTACTTTGACTTATCAAACGCTTCAACTTATAAAATTATTTATATTAAAACACTTTAATTTTTAAATTTATTTTATTGAATATTTCAACTTGCAAATTAGATCAATTAAACACTCATTAAAACATGCAAATTATTATTCTAAAAAGTCGTGCTAATTACATATCAAGTCAATATTTTGTAGATAAAAAGTAAAATCTTTAAAATTATTGATATTAATGTCGAAAAGTATATAATGTTATCAAAATTTATATGCATGATAAGTTATCCGTAAAGTTCAGTGTGCCACAAAATTAAAATTGCAAAATTCATGGGTGAATTCATATATTCAATCTAAAATAATCTATATAGTACAATACATGATTGGAGTTGCAAATTATTTTAATCCTTACTTACCAAATTGTTATATCAGTTTGAATTGGTTATGGAGCCCATTTTTATATTATTTTAATCAAAATTTTAATTTTAGTTTACTTTTAGAGTGCAATTGTAATAAATTGATAAGTTCAGAGTGTTGTAATTCACTTTTAGAGTGCAATTAAACCCTAAAAGTAAATTACTGTAATTGCAACTGCATTGACAAGTTCAGAGTACCCAGAGTATAAAAGTCGATTTAGAGTGAAATTACGACTACCTAGAAAAGTTAAAAAAGTTAGGAGTGAAATCAATGGTTAGCCCGTCAAATTCCTGAACTCTCGCAAGCAATCAAATTTAAGGTTGAACTTCAGCAAGAAAACTTTCAAAATGAATCCTTCTTCCAACATTACTTTGGTAAAATATCCTCATACAACCTGAAACTTGTTACACATTTCTGCAAAAAATTATAACCCGGAAACCAAAAAGGAACAAGCCATAAAAAGATGGAAGTTGTTGAGGCTATACTCACAAGGTTGCCATCAACATGGCACGGATTTTGGCTCGAAGGTCATTAGAAACTTCAGCAGTTTCGGACTGCTGAGATTGCGGCTTTACCTCTTCATATGATTTTGACAAGTCCACAGAAGCTTCCCTACTAGCATCATTACCACCCTCGCTAACTTTTGATTGATCTGATTTTGTGAGAATCTCTCCTTCCTCCAAGTCTGCTTCTCTTTCTGACCGAGATCTCTTTCTATGCTTTAGTGATTTTTCTCGATGCCGATGCCGATGCTCATTGCCATAGGAGCTACTGTGCTTTTGCTGATCTTTTGAGTGTCTATGCTCATCATCATCCGAATCATGCTTGTGCCTATGCCTCCATCTAGAGTGCTTTCCATTGTCTAATGAACTCTCATACTTGTGCCTATGTCTAGAGTGCCTATGCTCATCTTCAGAACTATCTCGATCATGCTTATGTTTATCTTCAGAACTATCTCGATCGTGCTTGTGCCTATTTCGAGAGCGAGTGTATTCCTCATCAGAGCTGTCATGCTGATACCTCTGTCTAGAGTGCCTTTCATGATCTAATGAACTGTCATACTTGTGCCTATGTCTAGACCGCCTATGTTCATCTTCAGAACTATCTTGATCGTGCTCATCAACGGAGGTGCTGGTGTCCTTACGCTGATGTTGAGATTCTGTGTCTTGGGAAGAAGAGCGTCTTTTCCTGTGTTTATGCCTGTCCCTGCTGTGACGAGAAGAGCGATGGGATCGCCTCTTTTTCCTAGAATGCTTGTGATTGCTGTCCTCTTCCTCCTCCCGCTCTTCCTCCTCTTCTTCTCTTTTAGATCTAGAACGGTAGCTCCTCTTTGATCTTCGTTCAACATGTTCATCAGCAAATCCTTTCTTTTCTGGTTTCTCAATCTTATTACAAGCATCAACATCTAAGGGAGCCAAACTGCTCTCCCTTTCTCGGCCAGTAAGTGGTAAAACCTCAGAATCCGAACCGGATAAAACAGATTCGGATGGTTCTGCAGATAACCCTCGTGACGGTTCACTTTTTAAGGGAGCAGCTCCACTTTTTATCAAGGCTGCAAACATCTTCGCTCGTTTTAGTCTCTCAGCCTTTAACTTCTGCTCTCTGGTCAAGCTTGCTTCCGAAGAATCAGCCTCACTTGCTGTGGCAACAGCTGCTGACTTTGCTATGGCTTTAGCTACAGGGATAGGAACACCAGGCAACCCATTCTGAGCTGGCTTCGGATTTGAAGTTTGAGGTTGAGCTGAAAGGAGGCTGTCCCCACCTTCACTGCTAGGACATTGACCAATACCAGTTATTGCCTTAGATAGTACTCCTAAATTAGGATGTTTAATGCCTTTCGTAGCCGCCTGAAGAATAGCAGCAGCAGCTGCTGCATCCACACTAACTCCAACTTGTGGCTGAGGGACTTTTGAAGGCGGTTCCTGTCCATCTTTCTTTGACTTCCCAATTACCATTTTAAACTTTTCTTTCCTGTCAGATTCATATGGTATGTCAGATAAGGACAGGGCATCAGTTTCCTTGGATCCAGTTTTCTTGTCCAACCCATGCCCCAGAGAATCATTCTTTTCCGGAATGCTCTTGCCAGATAACCTTGACTGTAACCAAGAATAAGTAAAAAACATCAGAAAACTAAGGCAAATCAAATTTGCCTTTTATGCACAGCATTTGAAAATTAAATTGTCATAAAACTTCACAACAAATTTAACTTTACAACCAATACAAGTAATTTTAGATATTAAGACGTTTTTGCAAATAAAGAAGTTCAAGAGAATAATCTACACATCTGATCACTGAATAAGATCCGATTGTCCATAACATGATTACCATAATAAATTAAAGTGAAGTTCCCTCTTCAGATTCAATAAAATATCGGGCTAGAAACAGAAATGTAATTAATTTGTAGTAAATTCATACGAACTGTGCTTAACAATGCTCCTTATGAACAAGAATCCGATGCAAATAACTCATAATTAGAAGAACTAAAAAATTTAGGAAGAACATACCTCTTGAGCTTTTTGGAGAGCTTGTATATAGTAAGGATGATATTGGTTGGAAGGCAGAAGGAATGGAAACCTCCCATGCTTTGTGTCTTGCTGAACCAGAACAGCCTCAAATTCTTTTCCATTTCTCAGAATGAACTCAACTATCTTATCAACTACTCTCTTCAAATCAGATGGAGGCTCTAAAATAGTTGTCTCAACCTTGGACAGGCCAGGGGAAATAAGAGGTTGCAACTTATTCACAGTAGAAGATACTGAACCAACAGAATCACCATCCTTCTTTACCCCAGTTGCAGTTCCTGTCTTGACTGTACTGATGGAACGATTTCTTTTTATGACATGAGACTTTTCCTTCAAAGAAGGAAATGAAGGCTTGGAAAGGGGCTCAGCTTTTGAAGTTGAAATTAAAGAAGAATTATTTTGTACAGATCCAACAGAAACAGCTAAACTATCAGATGTTAGTTCCTCAAGGTTATTTTTGGTAAGAGCTGGGGCATTCTCAGTTGCACCTTCTTCATCCTCTCCAGTCCCATATACAGAACCAAGCAGTGACAATGCACCACCCACACTACTCATCTGATCAAGACCACTATCAGCCTTGTTCTCTTCTTCTATAGCTCTTCCATCAGTGCCAGACATAAGAAGTTCTTGGTGATCAATAAGAAATCTGAAGTAAGGATGAAGGTTATGATCAGGCATCAAGAATCCAAATGTTGGGTTGTCTCCCTGTTTTACTCTCAAAACAATTTCTGACTGCCCACCATGTTTGCTCACAAACATGGCAGTTCTCGCAATGATCTGGTGCACCTTCTCTGTTGGAGGCTGAAAAACAGAAAAAAAAAAAAAGAAAAAAAATTCTCTCTCAACAATGGAAAATTTACAAAAAGAGAAATACCAGGAAAAAGATATCTTACTAAATTGTCTCAAGTAACAACCCAATGACTCATAAAATATATATTCAGACAACCATTAAGATCAAGAAACAGAACTCTGAAGATATCTATCCTCTGATCACTAGAGGATGCCTGATAAAGTAACAAATATCTATCATCCTAATCCCACCTGTGCGGCCCCTTGTCAAGACATCAAAAGAAGACAAGGTGCCTGAGAAATGGCAACCTTGAAGAACTCCCGTCCTGCTCCGAGCATCTGAAACTTAGACATGGTAAGCCTTAGAAAAACACATGCACCTTAGATATCTATCATGTCGCCACACTAGATAAGAGCATCAAACAAACAACAGCATCAGGACAAATAAAATTATTAATAAGTAAAGAGCAAGCAGGGTGCGTGCCTACCAGTTTTTGAAGTAAATGTTCAGGGACTGAGAAAGGCGGCTGGAAACCAGACTCAGTGTCATTGTTCTTCAGGTCAGAGGATTCCATGGAGCCTCCATAAGAAAAAGCAACTGTATGATAGCCACCAGCATTCTCTCTTTCTGCTTCATTTTCCACATCTGAAAGCAGACAAACGGAAATTAAAACAAACAAATATATGACTATCTGTTTGAAATGGTGCCAATATGTAAGAACAGCAGAACACAAACTCTTAAAAGCAAAAGATTAAAAAGGGAAATGCAAAAATGAGGCAAGGATATTCTTACTTGTCATTCTGAAAGAAGAAACTTTAGTTAACAAAATTTGATCCTGCAAACTTAGAAAAACAATCGAAAAATACACAGCACTCCAACAAGCCCAAAAAACCATGTTCCCATATTCAAGCTGAATTTCATATTAAAAATATGCAGACAAATATACTTATGGGGGTAACTGCTACAGAAACTGCATGCTAAACCATTGACTAGATATCAAGTTGGTAGGCTTAGCGGACCCATGAGGCACCAATACATGGCATCGGCTTAAAACACTTTCCCTTTAATTTCCAGTTAAGAATGAAAAATAAAAGTACCACATTATGCACTAAAAAGGCATTTCGATTGAGAGAAATACAGAGAAAGAAGTGCAGCGGAGAGTAAAAAAAGTAAGTTCCAATGTGTGCACATGTAAGTGAGAAAAGAAAAGTAACTGTAAATTATCATCCCATTATATAGTTCTCCTCAAAAATCACAATTTGAGAAAACTAAAATCTGTAACACTGGTTATTCTAAAATTATTAAATATATCACGAATACATGAGAAGAAGAAAGAAAAAAAAGAAGGGAACCTTATCTTATATAACAATGGAACTCTGTCATCCTCACTGGCATAAATTAACAACTCACTATGAAAAGCCATCAAAGCAATACATATCAAATTGTATATAATATGATGAGACACAGCCAACAACCAAGTAAATGACTTCAATTGAAGTAACTAAATCAAAGCATTATCCATTGAAAGTATTTTCTCATACGATAAACAAAAAGAGATAAAATTTAGAACTGGCCTTTTACATTTTAAAATCTCAAATAATAAACCTTTTCTTTTTATCTGCAAGTTCAGATTAACGTCAACATATGAGGATAATAATAATGAGAAGAAGAATAGGAATAATGATTACCTTGCTCATCCGACGGTGAGGGTAAATCGAGGTAGCGTTCGTGATCGAGTTCGGATTCGAGAGAGCTGTCAGGATTAGAAGACGGAGAATGGTGGCGGCGGCGGTTGCGCGGCGGAGGCGGGGCAGACAGGAGGTGGCGCACGTCGTAGCGGTCTATAGAAAGTGAGTTCCACTCGACAAGCGCGGAAGCCGAGTTGACGAACTCAGCCATCGAGTCGTCGTCGAAAAGAAGCGCGTGGCGGCCTACTACCTCGAGATCCATTTCGGACCGCTCGATTGAAGAGAGAATGGAAATAATGAGAGAGAATTGTAACCCTAAAAAATAGCTATTTTTGATTACGCAGGGAGGTGAATCAGGTGGCGTGGAACAAAGGTGATAATTAATCAAGTGATCAGAACATTTGAACTTCAATATATATACAAGGGAAAATTTCCCTCAGACTTTTCCCTGTCTCTGTAATCTGAAGGAAAATTTTCCCTTGACCTTGAACGACAGAAATCTTTTCTTGGTGTCTGCAATTTGCAGGGGAATTTTTCTATTTGATTAAAATTAAATACACCGTAAAACTGAAGGAAATGGGCCCAAACATATATACGGGATCAAATCATTTACGGCTCCGAATTGAATTGAAACGCATTAAAATTTAGGATATTAAACTCAAGTTCGGTTCCATCTTTAAAAATTAAACTGGAATTCAGTTTTTAAAGTTAGATTTCAGTTTATTTATAATTTATAGTTAAACAAAAAATGTTTTTTATGGATTGATAAAATTCAACTAGTTAAGTCTATTGTATGAAATTTTTTTAAATCGAGTCCCAATTAGTTCATAAATGATTTAATTCAATTACAATTTTTTTAATAAACCAGCGTAACCATAAAAACAAACAAGGAGGAAGAGATTTTCATAACTTTGAATATTAATCCAATTATAATTATTATATTTTTAGCAAATAACAATTACTATTAAAATTGATTACCTCGAAAGCAATGTTTACCAAAATTCAAAGTTGGAAACAAAGTGTATAAATATATAGCACTTCTAATTTCTATCAGAAAAATTGAAAAGCATCTTTAATATTTTGAAATAGAAAAAAAATTGTTTATGAATAATAATAATAATAATATTGAAATAATATAACCAGTAAATAATTATAACATTAACCTTGTGTTTTAACTTGTAGTATAATATAATATATTAGTATTTATAAAAACATTAACCTTTTATTCGATTTATACTTTTCTTTGCGCTGTTATTAAATTGACACCCCGATAAATTTGAAACTAAAACTTATTTGTATTGTTATATCACTATTATTTCTTTATTTTTCCGACCCATTAGCATTTGTATTTGAGAGATACACAAATGATCTAATCATTTGATTTTTTTTTTTTCTTACAGGAAAAAGAAAAACCAACCAAATTATTAAGAAATTTTTAAAAATTTAAAACTTTAATATTTTTTTATTGTCAAATAATCCTTTTCAAATTAACCATCTCTTGATTTGGTGATTTTTGTATTACTAGTTAACGATTAAAAAGAAAATTAAAATGCAAAGTCCAAAGGAAACAAACAAAACCCAGAAATATACAATAGCAAAAAGATCATGAATAACAAAAGAAATTGAATTGACATTATGCCCTCAAAAAGCCTATACTATACAACAAAAAATCAAGAGATATAGATCTCATTCCCACCATTCTAGAATATTTCCCAATTTTTTACCTATTTAACATGGCAATTAACCTTACGCGTAAATCAGATTGCCAGAGATGGCGTTGCTTTAGAACTCGGCAGCTGCTCATCTAAATATTTAAGAGTAGACTGGAGGTATTTATCATTTGCACTCAAACAAATTCTTGCAGTTTCAATTAGTTTCCAGCAAACTTGAGATATCTCATGGCTTACCTGTCCAAGACAAATAAAACAGGAAAGGCTATGGTTTAAAAATGCAGACACAAAACTTTGAGCAGCAAGTCATGGAAAGTGGGACCATATTTATAGGGATAACGCTGCCAAAAAGCATTAAATATAAAATGACTATAATATTCTTTAAGAAATTAAAATGGATTAGATCACTCGTTCTCGAGTTAAAAACGATGCAACATAATTTTCTATTTCAATTTTAAATATTTTTTGTAAATCAGTAAAGACATTCAAGAAATATTGAGTAACCACATAGCCCATTAGAACGAAGCAGAATTATGTATCCTAAATGAAATAGTTCAATGCCATTCCCTCCAGCAAAAATTTGCCCAGTGCCTTTATAGCTATTTAACTGCAAAAAGGCAATGAAGACCTTGTGTTCTTAAGCCTTTAGCAAGAAACACTAACGTGGAGCATTCAACCAGTAAGATGGTTTGGCTTCAATTGGTAATTGCAGGTGTAAACTCCATGCATAGCTATCATGTGCTAAGTGATATCCACGGAGAAGAAAATGAAATTGCAATGTATCTCAACTTTTTGTAGACACAAAGTTATGGATCTTCATTTTTGAAGATTGCATAGTGACAGTCATAGATCAACTCAATCATGTGATAAGTTTCACAACTTACTTTGAAGGATAATGCTATGCAGTTGCACGCTTCAAGTGCCATGCTTCCACGAGCAGCCTTAATTCCAGCATATCACATGATCAGGTATAGAAACGGTCCATTATTGTAACATAAATATGTATTGCACATCATAGTTACCTTGGATGGCTCTTGTTCTATAGCATTAACTAGATTATGAAGAACACGCTCAGACAGTGAGACAAGTTCATGTACATAAGATGAATCTCCAAAGAATAACCAGTCACTGCCCAAAATCTGAATGAAGCAAATGCTGAAAAAATATAAGGAGCTAGAAGATATAACATCAAAATTGTGTAAGCACTCGCATGGCTTGTGTGCAACATTTTAACTTAGCCTCCAGCAGTAGCTTTCAAAGGTAGAATAAACAGTGGCCCAAACTACAAGAAATATTATAATTTGGCAATCATGACATGTCTTCATAATGCCTAATCCATTCATGCTTCATGAATAACGTAATAAGGGACCACATGCGAGCCTGATAAGCACAAGAATGCATTCATGTTTCTATAATCATTTCCAACACGTTTGGCTATTTACTATAGATTGGTCACTTGAAAGGGAAATGTGCTTGTACGAGAGACCTTTGTCTTTAATTGAAAAAGACAATTATAAACAAGGGGAGAAGGAAATGCATTTAGAAAATTCTGCATACTATTATTAAGTGTACCTTTACCTCTGAATTACCCAAATGGTACGGGAGCTTCTTTTGAGAAAGTGTTGCCAACAATAGAATTATTGCACAAAATATCCTTGATGTGATTCTTGGTGTCATCCTACGACATTTGAAATATATATATATATATATATAATCATAAATTGACAACTAAGATGAGTTGCAACAATTATTATGGGCAATACAAAAAGCTTACCATGATCTGGAATAAATGAGAGAGAGAATACTACTTGGAATTTTTGTAACACCTTGGTCAGCATTACCTTCAGATGAGAAAAGGAAAATATAGGCAAAATGTTCAAAATGGAAAACAGAACATACAATTGTTCAAAACAGAACTTTCTTAGATACAATCATCTGAATGTTGAGCAGCAAACCCAAAATATTCATTTGCATACCATGAGCCTAGTAAGAAGATATCAAGAGGAAAAAATTATGACCTAAATAGATTCTTCAAACTTGGTAAAAAGATTCCTATAATCAAGCTATGTGATATGGTTTACAGGAAGTTCACACATGGCCCAATGCAAAAGTAGCAGAACCGGAATTTCTATTATTTTTATTTTTTATTTTATTTCCTTTCAGTTTGTAGTTGTCCTTATTCTTAGCTGTATGCGGTGATAGTGCCCATGTTTGTTTATTTTCCTAAAATATAGGAGAAGTTATTTCTCCACGGAACTATTTCTTTGATCTTTGATGAATGGAACAGGTGTGAGAAAAATTTCAGAAGTTGAGTACTTTCAAACTCAGGAGATTGCAGATTCTCTCCAAGTCTATCAACATAGGTAGAAGGATCCCTCTATCACATCCCATCTAAACCCTGCCCCTCTATTCCAAGGACCCATAACTAGATCCCAAACTGGGGATCATAACAATTCCATTATCTCATTGCTTTATTTTTAGAATATAAAAGAATAATAATAAAAATTGCAAGATGTCACAAAAGAACGATAACAAAGTAAAGACATGATTTAACTGATAGAAAAGATATAAAGTAATGAAAATTCAAAGACCTGGAACCATAACCAAGAGGCTACATATTTTTCGAATTGAGGACAGTATGCCATCAATATCGATTGCAGTCCGTGTGCCTACACAGAGAACAAAGGCAATCAGCAATCAAATAAATCAGAAAACTCGCTCTTAAAGCCAAGAAAAAGATTTCACACTTTAAATGCTGCAAATTAGAACCCAGAATATGAGGAGAATTTTCTTGAAATCCAAAGGCAGAATGCAATCTAACACAAAAACCAACGCTTCACTTTCAGGTGTCGTTTGTCATACACTGTTGCAAGCATTCATAGGAAGTGCAATGGCAAAAGTAAATCCAATCTTTAATTTAATAACAGATTAGACTTTCAGTTGCACTCCATGCTTCAGGACCTAGGGCCTTGCCATGGTTGTTGCTTGCTATTTTTCCAACAAAATGTCTTAACAAGATTTATAAAACATTTTATGTGCTACAAAGGCTCCACTAAGAATTTGCATGTTAGGAGCACGTATGGCATAACAAGTAGGGGTAGGTTTAGTGTTAGCTGATGTCCAAAATACATAATGCTACAAATTAATTTTCCTTCCAAGCAACTTGTGTGCGTACTGCACATAAATTTGCTTTATGCATGTAGAAGTAGAGTGCCAACAAGCTTACAGAAAATTCAAGACAAATAAGACTCCATAAATTATGTATAAATATGATCACAAGCATCAATTGCATAGATGATTGCAAATGTTTACTTATGGGAGAAATGAACTAACCATCTGTGAAGTCTACATTTTCTAAACAGCTCATTGCAGATACAATGAGCCCATCTGAATGGGGAATTAACCCACTTAACAACGCAACCTGAGATATTGGAACATCTATGAGTTTATACAAGGTTCATTTGATGTATTATACAATCACAGAAAAAGCAAGAACATTACCTCAGCAGTTTCAAGATAAAGATTTAACTGCCTAACTTGAGCTGAAATAGAGGGTATAGTGACCTCAGCAAATGCTATGCAAGATTTGACGAAATTGAGATGCTTTTTTCCATCTTTCAGAGCTTTAGTTGCCAAATAATTGCTTGAGTGAACGAGAGTTTCCTGCAAGTAAATTTAAGTGCCCGATAAATAGGTCGGAGAAGAATGGGTGGCAGACTGGACCCACTTCTAAACAAGAATTTGTCATCTTTACCCAGTTCTGCCCAAAGTGAACTTCATCTATAACTTATAAGCCCAAAATGGCAAACCTTATGTTAAACATGCACAAGAGTATGCCAAAAATCTTGCTACTTGCTGGTGATCTTAGAATTTATTGATTGCAGGTTGATGGCGAATCTAATCTACATTATCCTGATAAAGAACCTCGGTATAGTCATGAAACAATTTCACAAGCCTAATACTGACTAGAATAACTCTCATATAGTATTCAACCCTTTCACCCTGTTAAGACTCTCCCTAGCCCTCATCCCCGGCTCCCCAGCATGCAGATGAATTCACAATGTCTATGGATAACTAGCCAAAATAAAACCCTACTCTGACAGCTCAAAATTAGAAATTTAAAATACTTGCAGGTATGTAATTTTTGGGGGACCTGACAACTACAAAAAAGAGAGATAATAGGCTCCATTTGCATGTTTTATTAATGAAATATGCACAAACCTTAAGTTCATTTATGCTTCGAAAAGCTCCACGACATTCAACTAAAAATGTTAAATGCTGTTCCATCGCCACCCCAAAATCAACCTAAGAGCCAAAAGCAACAACAATTATCAACTAATCCAAATAGCTTTTTGAGAGGTTACTTCAAGCCTCCTTTCCTTATTCGAGAAGACATTGAAATGAACTTAGAATACAACAATGTATTTAGCTAGCTGAGATGAATTACCATCTGGACAAAACGAGAAATGAGGCGCGCTGGCTGTTGCTTTTCATCGTCTTTCATATTTGCGAAGTCTATACCATCATATAGAGACTGAGCAATTTCAAAAAGCAACTGTATAGTTGTTGGATCATTTATACGGCCATTCCTGCCAAGGTTAATCATAAATGCTACCGAAGTGTTAAAAAATTACATGTGTAATATTCAGTAAGAAAGATGGACTTAAAAAAATAAATAAGCAAATAATGAAAAATTACAAGAAAGAGTAGGAAACTAAAATAGATGCTCAAAATGGATCACCAGAATATTTTGACTGCCTGAAAAACTAATATATCCAAGAATCATGTGAGTACCTTGTTGCCATATTAAGAATATGCATATCAATGACATTCCTAGAGCTCCCATGCATTACGTCCAAGATGTGAAGAAAATGTTTCTGCAGAAATTGATCACAAATTGCCTATCAGTACTTCTGTACTACATTTCTTTATGTTCTATGACTAAAAAACCATCAAACTTAAACCAACCAAGAACTGATACAATTTCTCAGCATACAGTGGTACAAGATACAGACCAAAGAAAAAAGGAAAGAGGGTGTGCAAATGGAGGAAGTGGAGTTCAGTATCATACCAAAGAAAATACTATGTCTAAGTCCTTAAAATGAGAAAGAAGCTTCAGAAAAATGGACTGCAAGCTTCCTTGTTCATCTTCAAGAATCTCTTTATTGCATGCTCGTGTGTAAATACCCTCTAAAAGCATGTTCAAATAGCTGTCCTGGCATAACCATTAGATTTCGTTAAGTGCGAAATGTGATTCCAAGATATTTTGTAATGAGGCCATTACAGCTGCTTATATTTACAATTGTCCATACAATCTCAATAGAAAAATATACCAAGGCTAAAATATATCAGTTGTAAAGCATAAAAGCTAATATAAGTTTTAGACAGACAAACAATACATGCAAAACAACATATAAAAGACTACCCTAGACCTTCCCAAACAAATTCTTACAATTTTAGCTGAAAGTGTCCCCCATCACCAGCACATTTTTCCCTTATGTTTCCTGGGTGAAGGGTTCAGGCATTGAATCTACAACCCCTACATATAATAATCACAGGTGCACTAACCAATCAACCCCAGTTAGTTGAAAGAGCTTTCCAAAAAAATGGATCTGTGGATGAAATCCACATGCTGGGTAGCATTAGTGAAGTGTCTACATTTCAACACCACTTGCACCAACAATGCAGTTGCACCAACTCTGAATACGGCTATTGTACTCTATATTAAAAAAAATAAGTTAAAAAATGAAAGGAAGAATAGAAAAGAATGATTGTCATAAAAATGATCTGGGAATACACTCATGAACTGTGCTTTACATCTACCCCAGTCCACTTACTCAAGCATGAATTGCACTTCCTTCTCATGACAAGACCTTTACTACTGACAAGAGAATAAGAAATGCCAGGTAATAGGAGCATTTAACCTCTTACTCACTAAATGCTTAAATAACAATAACAGAGCAAGAACAATATGGTAAGCATACAGAAAGAAGATGATAGAAACAAGAAACAAAATTATGGAAGACATCAAATAGAAATAACCAAAGCATACTGTTAATGGAAATCAACAAAACTCAATGATAGAGTTATTTCAAAGAGATAACGCAAAAGTGTCATGTATTTCAAACCACCAAACTTACCATTTGATTTTGAAGAACAATGTCCATGTAAGCATCAACAACCTTCAAGTACTCCTCAAGTTTACCATATTGAATAATGACCTGGTATTATAGCCATGTTTTGAAACAACATTTTTACATAATAGATTGAAGTAAGAGTATGTCAAAGAGAGAACAATAAATATAGTGAACTAGATATCGATGTAATTGCAATGACAGTACCAGAAATCATTTACGGAATAAAGTAGACCTGACAGTATAAATGCTTAATATCCCTCTCTCTCTCTCTCTCTCTCTCTCTCTCTGACATGATCCTTTCTAGCTTAACAATAGCAGACTGTTCTCTCTCTCTCTCTCTCTCTCTCTCTCTCCAACATAATCCTTTCTAGCTTAACAATAGCAGACTGTTTATGGTGAAATTATCATCTCTTAATTTTCTCAAGCCAAAGCTACATATAACAATAGCAATTGTCTGTTCTCCATTTGGAAAACAAGTTTCATTATAGAGGAAAAGAATATATTCAAGAGGGAGAGAAGTACAGCAATCTGGAAATTATGGAGTGCAAGAATGCATAAATTTCAAATTACTTGAATTTCCTTACTTTTTTTTTTTTCCTCTAAACATAAGAGGAAGGCATTTTAAGTCCATGAAATGCATGGACTAGACAAGTTAGCAGGTCCCCATATGTATGCGTATAGAAACACGTATTCCCCTATGCCCTTCTTCCAAAAGGATTTAAGTCAAAAAAAATTTCTAAGTTTGAATTCCAGGTCCAGATCACTGGGTTTCTCCCTGAGGATTGTGTTCTTTTACAAGCAATCAAAATTGCAATCAGAAATCCTCACGGCCAGAACCAAGATAAATTAACATGGGTCATTGGAAGTGCTAGATTCAAACAATTAAAAGAGGAAATTAAGCAACTTTTATGTGACATAGCCAACCTTATGAAAAGAAGTTAATTTTGACATTTGAGTCACTGGGTCAACCAATTGATTGTAATTATTAGCATCAAAATATCATATTTTTTACTTAACTACATTTAGTGAGTCTAGTATTCACCTCAAGTGGAAATCTAAAAAAAACAAACTTTCATACTGGCCTCGGATTATAATAATGAACAAGCATATGATCCCTGCCTGGGAGAAAATCATGATTCAGCTGGTGCTCTATGGGGAAAAGAATATAGCCAGCAATATCGAATTACTCAAGTTTGCAGATTGTTTCTTTCTGATCCAACAGAATGGAAGTCAGGTGGAATAAAAGTATGGTAACAAGGAAGCAAGATACTAGATGAATAAGGAGAAAATAGTGCTGACAAGGAAGCAAAATACGAGATGAATAAGGAGAAAACACATTGCATAATTCAGGAACATCAATTAAAGAAATGCTAAAATCCAAAAAAAAAAGATCCACTCATCAATTGGCCAGACGTTATCAGCATAAATACTAGGTTAGAAAAACAAAACATTATATTAAAAAATTGGACAAAATAGTATAACAAAAATGAAAAATGAAATTCGCAGATCAAGCAAACAGGAAAGAAGGTCCAACTACCTGAATGACTTCATCCACTACGGAATTAATGGTGTCCATTTCATATCTGCTTTCACCTAGTCTAAATCCAAGTAACCTATAATTTAAACACTACACCAACCAAAAAATAAAATAAATAATTCAAATACGGAATGTAAATGTTAAAATAGAAACAGGAACAGAAAATAAAGGGAATAAATTCATAGCCCTAAATGCTCTAGAAGTCAGCAAATCCTTACAGCTTGGATCTGTGTCATATGAACAATACCTGATCAAAAGAACTGTCGTCACTGCACTTGATCAGATGCAGGATATCCACGGCATTGGAGCTGATTACTTCAGTTGGAAGTTCCTTTAGCAGATGATGAAGAACAATTGAAGCACTTGAGAAACTCTCAGATAAATTTGCTTGATTCCTTCCTAGTCTGAGCTCCATAAGTAAAGAGTCTATTTGCCTCTTAATTACGAAATAGAAATATTGTTCAGTATATAATGAAGAATGGCAATTTCATGTTACAGCAACTATTTAGGATGAGATTACTAGTGCTCTACAGTGTTACTAAGGAGACGAGATGAATAACAGTGATCCACTGCAAGAATAAATGAAAAATTAAAACTAGTTCTACTTAACCAAAATGATAAGAAGATGTGGAACAATTTAAAATTAGAGTAGAATACAATAGACAATGAATGATTTGCTGGCATAATTACATAAGAAATTCTCAGAGAAATGAAAGTTATAAGTTCGGCCATAAGAAAAATCATCAAAGGCAATGTATTACTGACCTGAGACACATCTGCAAATATACATTTCATAATATATTCAATAGTAGGTTCAATCAGACTGACAAGCAACCTTATTTTGCCTGCAAAAGGTCCATGTGGGGCCTCCTTTGCTGTTGAAAGATGAATCAATAGGATTTTGATGTCATTAACACATGTAACCAGGTATCCTGTCACAACAAAATCAAATATATCCTATTTTTAAGTTGCCATAACAGAAAATGACATACAATAGCCTATAATACAGGTTTAATCTAGAGAATATATACATATGAGTCAGGCAGTGAGACTATATAGATTTCCTATTAAGGCAACTTTCAAACTGCTGGCCTAGTAATATGAATAAACGAAGGAGTTATTCAAGAGCTACTGGTCACACTGCTTTGTACCCTTGTAGGTTAACTTTGTAGCTTTCCATTCTGTAAACATGCAAGCTCAAAATTTGGTAAATTTGAAACAGCCTTCCAACATGCACAGCTCATATGCTGGCATACCCATCTTTTATTGATTTTCTTTTTTTTTTTTTTTTCTTTTCCAATTCCACCACTCTTGCCACCCAGCTGTGAAATAACTAACTTCTGCCTAGTTCATTGTTTTTCTCTCTTTAAGGATTATCAAGTTATCATCCAGAACTAAATTTAGACAGTGTTTTCCTTTCTTTTTTTTTTCCCAAACGCACTCAATGTTTACTTAGCAGAAGTTTCCTTGCACTCGCTTTATGGAGGGGATTTGTACTTGTATAAGTGAACAAACTAACCAACTCTGTGACCACCCTTTATCTGGTTTTAGAAGAAGATAAAGCAAGTGGGAACCAAAAAAAAAATTGAAGTCTAACAGTCAAAATCTGCCAGTTCCATCCAGTCTCCAAAACCATATATTATGAGCTGGCAGCATTAACCATCTGCACAGTAATTGTGCATGAAGGGATCCATGCCATTTATGAGAGAAGCATCGATATATACCTTTATCATATGCAGACAACTTCCGCGCACAGTGGGCCATGTATAAACGGCAATAGGAAGATGCCAATGGATCTGCTATCCCTCTTGTCATCATTACCAGTCGCTGGAGATTATCTACAGGACGGTCAAGCAGAAAACGCCAGCAAGGCAATATTGCCAACTCCAAATATCTGAAATAAAATATCAATAAATAACCAACAAAAACAATTCACACCAACCCTGCAGAGAGGTTCAGAAGCCTGTGCTTTAAAAATGATCAATAAATATAAAAGGAAAACTAATCAAATCAATGTTGAACCATTATTAGGAAACTTGGACTATAAGTAAATGAAGAATTTCAAAGATAAGAACTTCACATGCGTGGAAGGAGCTCTCTGATTGAACCAACTTTGCAAAACCAATTATGGCAAGTTTCCTTAGCATCAGAGCAAATATCACTTGCTTTAAAATTCTCTGCCAAACAATTCCAACAAAAGTTTCAGGGAAAACTATCTAGCTGCGCAAACAATGACTAAAATCTTCTAAATCCTGGATTTAAGAACGGATAGACCAATTGATCTAAAATATATTACAAATTCTCAGAAAAAGTAATAGGTTCGTTTTGCTTGATACATCATTGCATAACCATGCCACTCAGCTGGATCTTACTTTACGAAAAAGTCTAAATGACATAAAAACAATTTCTTTAACCATGTCAGTGTGCAGTAACAAATAGATGTACTGGACACAAACTCACAGACAAACAGCAAATAGTTAATGTGTTGTACATTATTTTCACATGAGACATGCATACACATCCACTGATCCACAGAAATCTTGTTAATTATCTTCACAAGAAGTTGACATGCATTAATTATCTCCATGAAAGAGCTTTAATGGTCAATAACTCAAGTTTCATCAGAAAATCACAAATGGAACTCACAGTAGTTTATCCACAAAGAGGTTGATAGATCTAATCCTTTACAGGGATTAATCAGTTGCATATTAATGTTAAAAGGAATCTGGAAGATAAAGAAAAATGTACAGACATAGACACCATCTAAATGATATAAACCTGGTAATGTACCGAGAAAGCTTCCATCTTCAGAAAATTCAGCTTTCTGTCTGATGCGTTGCCAAACCATACCTCCAAGCATGTCCATTACATCTGTCACAAGAACAAATAATGTAGGATAAAACTGTTGAACTGAAGTATCCATCAGAAGCTTAGCAACCTGCAGAAAAGTAAAATGTGATATCCATGTCAAGAATTACTGAAAGAGGCCAGGATCAGGATAATCCATTAGACCTAAATTTCTAAGAACATGTGGATTTTGTGATCACTAGGAGTAACCATACTCATATTTCATCCACTACACTTTAACACAAAAGGCATATATGATATTGACTTTCTCCCATATAAAAATCTGAATGGAAGTCTGTGTGCCAGCATGTGTGGCTAAATTAGCTTCACAACTACTAAATAAATGTAGATTCATAGACCAGGAAAAATTGATTGTACATATTCAATTAATTGCATAAGAGAACCTAGTGAACAGCACAGAAATTATACTTCTTTTCTTGTACTGGTTTTAAAACAGTAAAAGATGATTAAAATCAATATAGAAACATAATTAAAGAACCAAGAACAAGCATAAAACCAGCTCAAATCACCTTAATAGACAATCTCAAAGCTGTTACGCGATCTTCAGCCTGCCAAGCGTGCATAATTTCATCTTTGAGCTCATGTAGACGAGAGACATACTCCTGCTGAGTAATAACCTTGGCATCATCTTCCGGAATTTTTTGTGAATCATTTACTTCCTCTACATGTGTACTTTTTGAAGATTTGTCAAATGCTGCAAATCAACGTTATCCATTACAAAGCACTAGAAAAATATTATAGCAAACTACTAAGGGAGGAAAAGACAATATTATATATTTTTTTACAATTTTAGGGATTTAGAAAAATTTTACCTAACATAGTTTTGATTTGAGTAGTTTCCTGATCATGAGTTAACTATATGCGCTTGCACAATTATTGTTAGTTAACAAATTTTCTTCTAACAGAAAGTGAGTGGGGTAAAGGAGGCTATGAAACTGAAGTATGTAAAAAAGACAGCTTGATTGTGTTCAGTAAAGAACATCTTTGTTATATCAGGAATTAGAGTTGCTAGAAACAAAGCAAGCAATGGAATGCTTTCTAATAATTAGTACGTAACTCAAAACAAATAAGCAAAGGATCCAAATATACCATACCTTTACTACTTTTAATTATCACATCAGGCATCTGTTAAAAAAACGTCAGAAACCGCTCAATATTAGGATTTCACGGCAGAATATAAGAAAATCTAATTCAACTCTTTTATGAATATACACATGCAAATTCAAAACTTAAAAAACAAAATGATGGATAAATTGCTCACTGAAGAAACTGAAATCATTTTGGATACAGGAAACTTTTGCATCAAGAATCTCTTAAAAGAGGTCCACTCCTTTGACGGAATTTGACTAGTAGCTTCACTGGAGAGACTAGCAGAAGAAGAATTCTCAGTATCAGGCGTCTCCTCTGTCTTGGCATCTCCTCCTCTTAATGGATCAAAGAAATCATTATCTTGAAGGTTCGTAACAATAACCTGTACAATAAACAAACTCTATTAGAGTAACCATAGTCAAAACAAAAGAATTTTGAATTATTACTTATGATGATTGAACCTGGTTTTGGGGAGAAGAAGAAGGCGATGGAGTCAAGAGAGGGTGGTGATCGGCGCGTGATCGAGGAATCGCGTGAGCTTCCTGCTCAGCATTGTAATCTCGAGGCCTAAACTCCATGAGGATCAACCCAAATGCTGGTATCGATCAAGCTCAGTTCAACTTTCTTGTTGTCTTCACGCTGTAGTGGAAGTTTATGTTTGGGTCAGTTGAGAACGTGGCGGTTAGAGGTGCCATAAGCGGGCCGGGTTTGGGTCTCGATCCATCTGAGAAGCGCGGGCCCAATGACTAACTGCCCAACTGAAAAAATATTGGCGTTGTGCCGTGTGCGTGTCCAGTAAAAAAAAATCAATTTTATAAGTGTAATGATGATTTATTTATTATTTTTTTTTTTTTTGGGGGAGGGGGAGATTGGAGAAAAGTGAAATTAAAATTTATAATAATTAGTAATTTAACCATTTGCTAAATTTTCTCAATAATTAGTATTAACGTCTTTCGATAACTTATTTTTTTATAAATTGGAATTGGAAATGGGTATTGATAACTTCGTTATAAATTAGTAAATGATGTGGGATCAACATTTTAAAGTTTAATTTATTAGACATTATGTAACGAAGTTAATGTATTGGTAAGTATGAGAATTTCATATTTAATTGTCTCGATCTAATTTCGATAAAATAATATTTCTAAACACACAGACAAATTTGTGCCTTCGAGTTGCAACCCCTCGTGTAGGTGCTTTAAAATGCAATGCAGGTATGATTGCTCAAGCCAAAAATGCAATGCAGATTGGATTGACTATCATACTCTTATAAATGCTTAGGAAAAAATTTTCATAATAAAAGAAATTTTTGCTGATGAAAAAAAACTCTTATGGAGCCTTACTTGCTACAAAAATGATGTTGCATAAGATGAATTGGAAAAAAAAAAGTGTTCTTTTCATTATTTTTCAATAAATTTTATTTGTTTAATCATATTATTAAATGTTAATTATAATTGATGTTAAAGTTTGTTTTTTTTTTTTTTTCCTTAAATGATTCTGCATTAAATGTTATTGAATGGAGCTTTCCCATTTTTTAAAAAATTGTCTAGAGAAAAAAAAAAAAGGAATTCCTTAATAGACTAGCCATAATTAAATTACTATTAATTAACTACTTGAACATACTTTAAATCTATGTAGCTTCATTGAGTGTTTGACCTGCAAAATCCATTGACAGCAAATTAATTAAAAGCACTCTTTCTGATATAACAATCAAATCAATATTTAACCATGACTCAATTGTGGTGGTTTCAAATGTAAGTCTTACTCATCATGTTCATGCCCTAATTATTTATTATTTATAGCTCATCATCTACAATAATGACACTTGGTGCTCTCCTATTCGGCCCCAGAATGATTCTAACATATCGAGTGCATTTGTCTTTTTTTTTTTTTTTTTTTTAATAACCTGTATGCAGAACTTATTAATCAAGAAAAAACAAAGAATTATAATGGTGACGCGTTCATTAAGTTTATCAATTTGATTGATTTTATTTAAGAAAAAAAAGAATATCATTTATGTTCATAGTAGAAATTCACAATAAAAATGGGAAAATGAATTATTTATAATATTTGATCAATTAAAACTTTACCAACAAATGAAAAATAAATCAATTATAATATTGGACCTAATTAAATTTAAGATTTTTTTTTTTTTTGGGTACTCTGTAACTCTATAACAATTTGTTAGTTCTTTATTGCTAGTTTACTTGCATTACTAGTTTGGCCAATAAACATTTTAGGGATGAAAAATGAATTGTATGGAGACAAATCTTTTAGGTCAAGTTATATATTATATAGTACAATAGAACTGAAAATGAGGTCGCTTAGCAGGATGTCGAGGGGTCTGTTTTTGCTCTAAAGGTTAGTTTAATTAATTCCATACCCACTTTGCTTCTCCATACAGCATGGCCAAATTCCTTCTGGTCAGCTATAATGGAAACTCATATTTCCCCATTTGCCCTTTGTTTTTAAGCCTTAAATCGTACCAATAATTTTCTTTTCCCATTCAAAAAAGGGAGCAGACGGATGACCAATGTCTTTATCACATGAGTGGTAATCATATGAATAAATTGCATTATTATGATTATTATTATCAATAAAAATACGTGGTTTAATCAGTTTTCTAATTTTTATAAGGATACAGAGTAAATGTGTTATTTAAAAATATAGACTATATTTATTGCATAGCTCGTAATTTTAATTTATTGAAATATATTATAACAAAAGACTTTTTGTTATAAGAAATAGAGGAGTAAAGCTTAATTTATTAATTAAGGGCATGCAGAATGTGAAATGTGAATAGGCTAAAAAGTGCACTAACAAAATGAAGTTTCTTAATTAAGAACTAAACCCTAGAATTAAACTATACTCTTCATAGCACATTTCATGAAGTCTTCGATCTTCTACCACTTTTCCCGCGTCAACCCTTCCCTTTACTATCAATATAAACCCTAACTCCTCCACACCCATTTTCTTCAAATCTCTCTTTCAAGCACCAAACCTTCTCTCTCTCTCTCTCTCTCTCTCTCTCTCTCTCTCTCTCTTTCTCTTGCACAGAATTTTTTGAAGCCCTAGACTAAGCTAGCTAGCAATGGAACTAAATAGAATAATCTTCCTTATAGCCATAACAATGGCTATATCCATCACCCTTACCGTGAAAACCATCAAATTGAACCCTGACGAGAAACCGCCATTTTCGGAGCAGAAAATTGATAATTTTTCAACTGATCAATTGTCAATCCATGAAGAAAAGAAGCTACTCCCTTCGAAAAGATTAAGTCGTTTCCTCGCTGAAGAGAAAAACCCTAGGGCAGCCGATCATTGCAACAAAGACAAAGAAATATGCTACATTTTGGGAGGAAAGAACTATACTTGCTGCAACAACAAGTGCTTCGACTTGTCTACCGATAATAATAACTGCGGTACTTGCAAGAACAAGTGCAAGCACACACAAGCTTGTTGCAGAGGACAGTGTGTTTACCTTTCTCTTGATAAAAGACATTGTGGAAGGTGCAATAATCGCTGCGCAAAGGGTGAATACTGCGTTTTCGGAATGTGCGGTTATGCATGATTAAGATTGATAATCATATACTGATCGCGATGAGGTTTATAAATTTATTTATAATACAATAAATAAACCACATTTGATTAGTGGTTCTAATTTAAATTTTATACAGTTAATTAATTAATTAATTATCTCAATTTACAGTTAATCCTCGAGGATTATTTATCTATATGTAATGTGATACCAAACTACCTTAAGTAAAATCTATGTATTAATATCTCTTATTATTTTTGTACACAATTTAATTTTTAGTTAGACATACATTGATTATCTGGGCATGATATGTATGTGGAGAGAATTTTTATTCTTGTTCTTGTAATTAAAATGTGATTTGTTTCTGAGTATGTAAAAAGATATGAATTTTAATTTTTTTGGTAAATAAGTTATTAATGATTGTTATTGAAATATAAAATATAAAATTGAACAACATGTTTAAAAAATTGACAAATAATTTGTTCAACACCTTTTCAACTGGACATAAATTATATTTATCGAAGCAGGAGAAAGCTATTATTTTGTAGTAAAATTTAAGGTTTCCATATACCGAAATTAACGGCCACTTGCAAAACTTGAATTGAAAGATCAAAGAGCGTGTCCTTTTCCATCTCATGCGGTTTCTCAACATGCCAAGCCAGCAGTTTTTCTTTCACAACTGACAAGTTCTAGACCCGAACTTAAGGCTACTAAGACTCGTACTAATCCCAAGTCACTGTTTACCTTCCATTGAGCCTATTGTGATTTCACAGCACAAGCCCAGGATGGGTATTGAGTCTGTTGACCTGGCACGTCCACTACAAATATGATTAATTAATCATTTTTCTTAGATCCAACTCAAACATATACATGTATATATAAAAGTTGGGATATGGTAATAAATTTTATATTTTGAATTTTTTTTTTAAAATGTCAATTTCACTTTAAATATTAAAATAATATCATTTTCATTATTCATTTACTATTTTACCATTTTATTATCGCATTTGTTGCCGTTGCTATCGTCATTGTCATCGCGGAAGTTGTCGCTCGTTCCATCATCGCCGTTGCTGTTATCACCTTTATTTCCATCATTGTTGCACTCGTCGTCGGTCGTCGTGGTTGAATCACAGAAGTTGTGTAGAATAATTTTGAAATTACTGATTATTTTTTACCAATACTGACATTCTCTTAATTTTTATATTTTTTTGATATTTTATTAATATAAAAATCTAATTTCTAACATTTGTTAAGTTGCCTCGTTAAAGTATCAAAGAGCTGAACAATAAAAATAGATGGCTGAATGCCTAATCGAATTGATTGGGTCATGTAGGAACTAGGTTCAAATCTACTGGTCTATTAAAATACCTCAGCTGCATACATCATTGCACTTCCATTTGACATCTATTGTAGTGATAGACGGTTCGTCTCGCTGTCACCTTCTCTTTATCATTCATCAATTTCACAATTTCACGCGCCTATTTTAAGAACATTCAAATTACATCCATAATAACATTCACTAAACTTGCCATACTCAACACATACTTGTTTATTAATATAAGCACTCAGTGGAGCAGTCCACATCTAACGGCTAGATATTGAATTAAATATAGAAAAGATGAATGTTTGAAATTAAGAAAACTTGGTTTAGGAAAACATGGTTCTCATTTTCCAAACTTGATATAAAGAGAAAGTGAAAGAGACAAAAGGGAATATTGGAAGTACATATTTTTTATATTTAAGTGTCTAAAATATCTCATTGTTCTCATGAAGATATTAGTATTGAACACAACACTTGTTAGTTTAAGGGTTCCAGTTTGCATTTATAGTGTTGAATTTTAAAATTACTATTGTTTTGAAGGATTAAAAAGTGATACTAGGATAATTTCATTTAATAAATATTTTTGTAATTTGTTGAATCAATTTTTAAAATAAATTCTTTTATTCAATCAAAATTGGACTTGCAAATGAAGATAAAATGTGGAAAAAAAAAATGAAATTTAATAGATATTAATGCAAATGGGAATAACAATCAATCAGTACTTAATCATTGGTAGGTTACAAAGCAATAACAACTTTGATGAAGGATAGTCTAGAGAGAAACCCTAATTTTTTTTTCTTGTACATAAAAAAATTCCTTATTGGCCATATGAAACTACTATCTGAATACCAATATAAAAACTAATTTTCTTATTCTGAAATATAATTTGTATATAAATTTAAAAAAAAAAATCACTTGACTCTCATTTTGCCCTAAGCATAATTGCAAAGACCAAAAGCACAAAACCCACCATTTTTACACCTATTATTGCAACCCCCACAATGCCTTCTATTAAAAGAAGGGTTAACACATTTTCCTTTGCAGCAAATCTGATTATACTTGCATTTCTTCCCACAAGCTCCACAGTTAAGACGGTCGTTCAAAACATTTACACACTTCTTCTTGCAACAAAAAGGCCCTGGACTTCCCTTGGAATGGCAAATTCTTGGATACTTATTACATGTTATTCGACGTGCTTTTCTTTTCTTTTGAGCAAGCAAGCGACCAAATCCATGTTCGGAATTTTCTTTTAATTCGTAATCCATATCATCGTGTTCCTGTTCTTGTTCTTGGAGTGGTGTTGCTGTAATAGACAAGATTAGTGCCATTACAAGAACAAGAATCAAGAAAATTGTTAGTAACTTCATTTCTTTTTATATGTGAGGCACAAGAGGGTTTGGATATTTGGTATGAGGTGAAAATGAATAAATGGAATTAGGAAGAGCTTAATTAGGTTGTGGGTTGAGGAAAAGAGGCAGTGGAGTGGTGTTTATATAGAGAATTTTGGAGGGTAACTTTTAACTTTGGTGTGTGCAAGTGCATGTGTTCTTCCACTTAATTGATTAGTCCAAATTTACGGGCTGGTCAACAATACACTAACGAAGCAAGATTTTATTCCATCCTAATAATTTTTTTCTCTTGCCCATTCCTTCTTTATTCTCATAATGAAGAAATAATAATGAGAATTTATATATATATACTAGGAAATCCACCTAATTAATAATTACATAGTCCTTGACGAATTTCATAGAAGAAAAGAATTTAATTTCCATATTCTATATGTGTAAGACTTTCTTTTTTTTTACGAGTATAGTGAAGTAAGAATATATATATATATAATCCTAGCCAGCTACATAGAAAGTAATTTCATAGTGGGTATTTAAATATTTGTTGAGAGACAGATTGCATCTTAAAGCTATTATATAAATATTATATGGTGGGTGTTTAAATATTTGATCCGCAATAATTTTATTCTGTTTTTAGCTTTTAGCGTTTTACGAAAAGATATTTAAACGGTTAACAACTAAACATTATTAAAACAACTAATAAATAATTTTTCGAACAGATTCTTATATATAATCTTTGTAGAAAGTAATTACATTTTAGGTGTTTAAATATTTGTTGAGAGAAAGATTGACATGTTAAAGGTATTATACCAATTAAACTAAACTTGGTCGAACAAGAAAGTCTTCACATATACCACAGTCAAAAAACCTAATTTTGTAGACCTAGTGGTACAATTATAATATATATATATATATATATATATATATATATATATATATATATATATATATATATATATATATATATATATATATATATATATATATATAAGCTTTAATATATACAACTTGATCAATAGACCTAACCACGTAAGTTGACTCATTGAAATACAATTAATTGAGATTTAGGCAAGAAAATTCATAATTCAAATTAGGTTTTTGACTTCTTGCAATGGTAGGCATTTGCCTCTTTTTTTCTTAGGTCAAATTTTCACAAATAATATTAGGTAAGCTTTTTAATTATATATAGTTTTAGCACATAACTTTTTTTTTTTAAATTCTTTTTTCTGTAATTTCTTTAGAATGAATCTTTTGAATGGTCTATCATATTAAATTTAAGAAACTAAATATAATTAATCTACAATTTGAAATAAACAAGCTAAATTTTTTGCCTTTAACTGAAATTTCAACAAGGGATTCTTTTTGATAATGATTTTATATAATTGTTTTATCACTTTCCTCGTAGCGTCTACATTTATAATTTTTTTTTTCCTAAATCAACTTTTAATCATAAATTCATAATGATTAATGACCATAGAAAAATTTAGTAAAGATAATTAAATTTAATGTCATTAGTCTTAAAATACTATCTTCTGTTCAATTATTGGATTTTAATCCATGCTATTCTTCAAGATCAGCTAAGTAAAACTCATAGAGCTTAGTGTAAAATTAAATAAATCACACTTCAAAATTTTTTTGAAGCATCTCGATTATTAATTTCACATTGGAAATACTCTTTTCATTTCCAAGTACTTGTCACATTTAGATATTTACGTCTTTAAGAAAATCATTCAATTTCTCTAAGTTACAATTAGTAAATTGATTATACTAACCTTTAATTTATTATTTGAGTAAATATCATTCAATCATTGTTGGTCACGTGTAGAAGGTAAAAATGAAAAAAATAATTTATTATTTATTAAATCCACAAATGCAATAAGTATTTAGAAATATTTTTTTTTCTCCAAATGTGATACGAAGGTGTATATAAAAGAGTAGTAAATGGTATATAACGAGAAAATGTGATTTAATTAAAATAATTTAGACCGTTTATTGTTAAGAGTAAACTCAATCCGTTATAAACTCAATTATTAAATTATATTTAACAGCTTTACAGCCCAGATTTAGTAATTTTAGAGCCTAATCCTATATTAAATTCTACAATCAACTGTTCTTATTTCAATTTTACAATCAAAATGTGAATTCAATTTTACAATTTTACAATCAGTTGTATTAAACACATTCTTTAAAATTCATATTTATAATTTAAGAACTACATTCTTGACAAATAAGTTCCAAATCAATGAAATTAAGATACAAAAGAAGATCAATTATGTAAAGAAAGAACTGAATTTTGTATGTCCATCTACATATATTAGATAAAATTAATAATTCCTTCTCCCTCTCTATGCATAATTGCAAAGACCAAAAGCACAAAACCCTCCATTTTTACATCTATTACTGCAACCCCCACAATGGTTTCTATTGAAAGAAGGGTTAACACATTTGCCATTGCAACAAATCTGATTATACTTGCATTTCTTCCCACAAGCTCCACAGTTAAGACGATCACTCAAAACATTTACACATTTCTTCTTACAACAATAAGGCCCTGGGCTTCCCTTAGCACGACAAATTCTTGGGTACTTGTCGCATGTTATTTGTCGAGCTTTTCTTTTCTTCTGAGCAAGTACGCGACCAAATCCATGTTCGGAACTAAAATCTTTGGTTATTTCGTAATCTGTATCATCTGGTTCTTGTTCTTGGAATGGTGTTGCTGTAATAGACCAGACTAGAGCCATTACAAGAACAAGAATCAAGAAAATGTTTAGTAACTTCATTTTTTGTGTTATGTCTGTAAGAGAAAAGTTTGAATTTGGTTTCTGAGAAGGAGATGAGCAGTGAGTAGAAGGAAAGATTTAGTTGGAGAAGAGAGGCAGTGGAAGGGAAGTATTTATAAGAGAATTATTGAGGGCAGTTTTTAATTTTAATTAATAATTTAATGCCAATTGCTATTCATATGTTTTTTGCATTTTGATTAGTCTATTTTTAACGGCTTGCCAACATTAAATAACGTGGCAAGATCATAGTGGGAGGACTACGTATTCTCCTTTCTGTGACTGTAATAAAATACTGCAAAAGATGGTATGGGCAAAGAGAAAGAAATTATTGGTTAGAAAATGGTATGCAAAAGACGAAGCCAGACTCCAGAATTAAGAAAATTAGAAAAAAAATTTAAAAATTAAGAGGGCAAAATCGAAAGAAAAAAATTTTTTTATACGATTTTATAATAAGGTAATTTTTTTAAAAAAATTATAAAAATTATGAAGCTTGAGTGTGTGGGATCCCAGTCTTAGGTAAGTCAAGTCAAAGTTCTTGCACTGTTAGGCAATAGGCATTGCCCCTTGACTCTTTTCTTAAGTCAATTTCCATGAATATATTAGGTGAGCTTTTTTAATTATAGAATTTTTTTTTATTTCCTTTTCTTTTCTTTTGAATGAATGTTTTGAATATTGGTCTACTGAATCATCTCCGATGCTAACGTGGATTGTACTTGATATGTCATGTGAAATAGAATCGGTGAATGATGATCTGGTTGAATGTCTATTTATAGACAATGAATTTTAAAAAACTCTCTCCAATGCATTAGTTTTGAATGTTCTTTCTTTCTCTTTATTTATCTCTTTTCTGGCCCCACAATTTAATATGCAACCAATCACCAAAGAGCAATAAATGTTAACATTGTATAAGAGACACTCTAGAAATAAAAGGTGCAGTAGACAATGTCTATTGATTTTTTTGACACATCAGCTTAACATCCTAAATAAACATTAGCATTGGAGAGCATTTTTTAAAAAGTCTTTCCATTTTTTTGATGTAGCAATTAAATAAAAGCAATCTACATTTGTACTGGAGATACTCTTAATTATATTAAATTTAAGCAACTAAATCTAATTAGTCCATAATTTTAAACAATTTATCTCAAATAACGGTCTATATTAAAAATTAAACAATTTATCACATAATCAGAAATATCAGATATATGATTAATTATCTTATAATTAAAATTAAAAATTTTCAAAAGAAAGAAAGAATTCTGAATTTGTGTGTATATCTATAATTAAAAAAAGTAATTTATTTTCCCTCTATGCATAATTACAGAGACCAAAAGCACAAAACCCACCATTTTCACACCTATTATTGCAACCCCCACAGTGTCTTCCATTAGAAGAAGGATTAACACATTTGCCTTGGCAACAAATCTGGTTATACTTGCATTCCTTTCCACAAGCTCCACAGTTATGACGGTCATTCAAAACATTTACACACTTCCTCTCGCAACAAGAAGGCCCTGGACTTTCTTTGAAATGGCAGATTGTTGGATTCTCATTACATGTTTGACGAGCTTTTCTTTCCTTTCGAGCAAGTAAGCGACCCGATCCATTTTCGGAATTAAAATCATCTTTTTCTTGGAGTGGTATTGCTGTATTGGACAAGACTAGAGCCATTACAAGAACAACAATCAAGAAAATATTAATTAGAAATTTCATAAGTATTTTGTTTTTTGTTATCTGTTTGCGAGAGCTAAAGTTCGAAATTTGGTTTGAAGAAGGAAATGAGCAGTGCTAGTGAGTGAAAGGAAGAGCTTAGGTTGTGAGTTGGAGAAGAGAGGCAGTTGAAGTGAAATATTTATAAGAGAATTATGAAGGGCAGTTTTTTTAATTTTAATTAATTATTTAATTAATTAAAGTCAATTAGTGTGCATGTGTTTTGCACTTTTTAGTGTAATTTTCAAAATTCAATAATGAAAATAATGTGCAAGTTCATAGTGGGAGGACTACGTATTCTTATTCTTTCTTTTTATTTTCATTAAATAGTGAAAAGGATGTATATATATATATATATATATATAGTTCCCCTCGTTGAGACCAGTAATTACTCATCTTGTGTTGGAATTTGATCATGTTTTTCGCCATGAAAATATATAATATTGAATTAAGAGCATAAATAGGTCGAATTTTTCAGGATTTACTGAATTAAAATTTTAGATTTTTAGTACTCAACTCGTGACATGAGATGATAGAAATTCATTCTCATTAACCGAAGGTCTTAATTTTGAATCATGAGTAAGGATGGAAGCGGGGTGGATATCCGCGAATTTTGAAATATATGTAACAATATCCGTTTAAAATTTTACTACACGTATTCATTTTAAACCCATTGGAAAATTCATTTAGTACTTATATCCGAATCCTTTTAAAATTTTACTACTCGTATCCATCCAAAAACTCGTTTAAAGTACCACTTAAACGTTTATTATAGCGGGTACATGCGGATACCTATGGCTAAAACTGTTTATTATAGCGGATATCCAGAGTCTAATACTCATATCCTATTCATATCTATTACGGGAGTAATTGTACTATCCATATCCATTAAAAACTCAATTATAACTATCCATACCCTCATTAAATAGATCGAAGCGGAGCAGGTACCCTAAAATACCCGTCTCACTTCCATCCCTAATTCTGAGTATGGATTCCTTTTAAATACTTCTTAGGGAGCACTTTATCCTTCTTTATGGGTTTGCTTAGAGTAAATCTGGATTAATCAGCTAGTGGACGATTAAAATAAAATAAAAACTCATATTTTTAGTTGTATATGCAGGTTTATAATAAATTATCTTAATTAGTATAGATATGTATGGATTACTTCGGTAACTTTTTATAAAAATTTTTAAAATTATTCATTTATTAAAATGAGATTTGGTAAAATTGGAAGGTGAGTCCATTTTAAATTAAAAATTTATTACAATAAGCTTAAAGAGATTTCAGTGAGAGGAAACAAAACTTTTTCTTATATAGTTGAAGATGAATACAATAATTGATATTGATATTTCATAAGAAAACTTGTAATTCAATCCAAATTTATTTTTCTATCTATAGCAACATATTAAAAATTTTCTCATATAAAAATCAAATAGCTACATCATGATTTTTTTTTTTTTAGGTCAGTATGATTTTCTATTTATATGTTTCACATGTATGATTATTAGATTGAGGAGGTATAGTTGTTAATGTCTAACAAGAAAGCTAGGCAAAATTCCATACTACCCAAAAAAAAAAAGGTGGAGGACTACCTGTTAATATCTAATTCGAACACGCAAAATGATGAAGAAAAAAAAAATCGTACCATTATTATTTAATTTATTAATTTAATGTTAATTAAAATTTTATTACATTATTATATAAATTTATTAACTCCAATCGTTAATATTAGAATTGATGGTAGTTCACTTATACGAGGAGTGAGATATTTCATATTCAAATTTTCTTGAGTATATAAGTTTTCACCATTTTAGTTTTGACCTGTTGAGTCTTCCAATAAATAAAAAAATTTAAAATTTGAACATTAACCGTTAGTAATTTTTGAGATATTATTAAAATTAATTCGAATTTTACTAATAAAAGTCATTTTTCTAATTTAGAAAAGCAAAGAGTTTGATCCGTAATACTATTTTTTATATATTATGCTAAAAAATTATATTAAAATAATAATAACTATTTTTGAATTCAATTATAAGCAACATGAAACATCGAAATGATAATTTCAGGAAAAATAATATTCTCATTGACAGCTGTAAATTTAAGAAGTCTCAAGAAATTTGTGTATTGAGAATTCCACGTCGTAAGACACTTTAATAATTAAAATTGAAAGTTCCGTCAAGAAATTTTGTACGTCTTTAGTGGAAAGAGAGATCGTGTAAACAAAAACAGAGTGGCACCCAGCCCAACATTACCCACTACTACGTAACTTCTTCGCCTGCTGATTGAAATATCCAGCTCCATTTTGACATTTTTATCCTTATTATCGATTTTCTTCTCCTCTTCTGTCGCTCAGTGGCAGCAGCCAAGGAGACACTGAAATGGATCAACACTTGGCACCAGGGAATTGACCAGATAACCAATCAGTCAACACGCGTTCCACCAGGTCGCAATTGAGCTTCAAGTCTTTGCCTTCGCTAAGGATCTCAACTACAGTCATCTCCAAGTAGACGATTCCAGAATCAGTGACCATAAAATCAGTTATGGAAATAAGCAAAATTTGCGGAGAACTATGTCTTTGATTTCTTCGAGAGACCTCTGGGGCTTATTAGAAGTCGCCATGGGAGATAGATTGTTAAACTAAATTAAAGTGGATAAATGAATGAGAAGAATCGATGAGACGAATTTGGATAGTTTTCTCGGGAAACAAAAGGGAATTGAGGGTTTAGGGGAGGAACATGGTAGCTCGGATGGAGAAGGAGAAGTTAGTTAGTTGAAGGGGATGACAAATTAGATATTAGGGTTTTTGTGTTTTAGATTTTAGGTTAGGTCTAACTGAAACGGTGAGGTTGATGAATTTGGGGGCTCGAGTTAAGTTGACCCAAGCTGGTTAGGTGGTGTCACAATCGATTTTCGCGGGCCGAACTGATACTAAGACCTGGTGGGATTAAGGCCTCCGAGACCCGTAGTAAGCTTATATTAATTCATCCATATTCTAAATATAATTGTGGTTTGGGGGTCTAACAACTTTGTTCTATAAACATATCACAAGTATACGTTATATTATTAACGGCATTAGGAAATGGGTCGTGACAGGTGGGATCCACTTTAATACTATTATGTTATAAAACCTTAGTTAATTTTAGATTTAGGGTGAAAATATATCTAAGTTATTGAGTCAGGATGCTTGAAGGATGAAAATTGATTTAGAGTGATACTGCAACAAATGGCAAAGGTGGGAGTAATTATATAGCTTAGGCCTTTATTTTTCTGTGGATAAAAAAAATAAAAACAAAGTAAACAATTGTTTGAATAGAGAGATTTTGATGTGATTTGAGCTATGAAATTTACAATTCTATAAATTATCAGATTCCTTCTTTTGTTTGAGAAAAAAAAAAAAAAAAAAAACACACCAGGATCTATAAAATTAATATATTTCATTCTGACTTCAATTTGATCATATTAAAAAAAGAGACAGAGAGAGAAATCTCACTTAAGATGTAAAATTTTCTCAATTTCACCAGTTTTATAAATAATGTAATTTAAACTATTAATTTTATTTTAAAAATATCTTTCAGATTTTGAATTATACTTTTCCACTAAACAATGAAATATAAATTTCATTAATTTCACAATCCTCTAATTCTACATTCTATATATTTTACAAAATCTTTGAATTTCATATTTCATTGATCTAAATGACTTCTTGTAAAATTTAGGTGATGCAATAAAATATTTCATAGATTTATTAAATTATTTTCTTTAGTTAAAAAAAATAGGTTAATTCATGAAATTGGTAAATCCTATGTTATTAATTACAAAGAGTGAGATTTTACAATTTCAAAATTTCTTATTAAAAGTGAAATTTAAAATGATTTAATTTAATTTAATTTTATATTATTTTTTAATTATATAAATTTTATATTTCACATAAATGAGAAAATATAAATTTCAAAATTTATAAAATTCTAGTTCTATAATATTTTCCTCATACAAAAATAAATTCTATACATTTTTTGAAATCCATCAATTTCACGTTGCATAGAGCCAAACCGCGTAATGAAGCCTAAAGATAGGAGAATACCTTTGCCTTTAACTTTTATAATAAAAAAATTATACTGTACTAAAAGCAGGCAAAGACGAAAGGAATTCTCTTTAAAGATTTCTTGGCTAGTTGGGTAAAGCACAAACAAACCAAGTCACAGGAAACACGAGCTATGTTTCTTAATCAACACTTACATTTTATTGCAACAAAAACAAGCCTTAGTCCCAAAAATTTTACCATAACAAAAGAAATGTTTGTGTGTTCTATACTTATATTTTTTTGGGAGAATGATATATTACAGTGCTTTTTAAAATTAATATGACATTTTTGAAATTTATAATTCAGATTGTCATTTTTTCCTTTTATTTTACATATCGTAATTATGAACATTCGATAAATTAAGACGAACTAAATTGAATAATTTCTGTTTTGATTTAATCTGACGCTTTCCAATCAAATAAGTTATTTTGAGCGTAAAAATAAGTTTGGTTAATTGTATATAGTAATTAAACTAGAGACCGAAATTAAACAATTCTCTCACCAAATTAATCGATGATGGAATTTTAAAAACATTTGACGAAAATAGATCCATTTGAATTGATTTTTTATTAGAAATTGTGTATTGCTTGCCTTATATATAAAAAAAACTACTCTCGTTGCCTTAGCATTGTCAAGTTTCAAAGTCTTTCCACCTCGTTGGAAACGAGCAGGAAAGACCTTAGTTATGACAAAACCATTTGGGTTTATTGATTGGTAAATCCTTTGCGTAATCACTAAACAATGCTCATTAATTAATAATTATTTTACAAACAAAAGCATTAGCATTCTTTTTCAAAATAAAATTCTTACTGCTGTATGTGTATAAAGTACCATAGATATAAACTATAAAATACCATCCATTACTTGAGTATAACTCTTCTTAGATCAATACGATAGTTCAGTGGCAAAAACCAATTCAGAGTTAATATTACCATGACTTAGTTTGATCTTTTGTAACTTAAATTTTCTCTAGACTAGCTTTTTCGTCACTGAGAGCGAGCAATGATTAGTCGAGTTTATTGAGACCATAAAAATGGACACTAGACACCTCGTGGAAGTAAAAAAAAAAAAAAAAAAGAAAACCTCTTCTTCAAGCAATCATATATATTACCAATTACAGAATAAAGTCATTAATTCTTAAAGTTACTAACCTTCTCTTGTCTAGCCAAGACATTACTCTGCTTAAAAACAGCATAGATAAGTTATAAACTACCATAACCCAAAAAGGAAAGGAAAAGGAAATGTCTTCTTCTACCATTAATTTCATTCTAATCTTCGCATTAACCTCATTTTGTATTCTCTCAACAGCTTCTGCCCATTTCCATCCTTGTACTGAAACTTTTCTTTCCCTAACCAAAATACACAACCTATCAAAATGCAGAGAATTGACAACCCTTGGAGCTGAATTTGGCTGGAAAATCAATCAAAACAATAAGAATTGGATCAATATTCTTTTTGGAACTAGATTATATGAGGATTTCGGATGGATAGCTTGGGGAGTTAATCCAGGCAAGATGGCACAAATGGTGGGAACAAGGGCAATAGTAGCTGTGATAAACACCAATGGGTCAATCTCCGCTAAAACTTACAATATCACAAGCGACACTAAGCTTGGTTGCAAGCTAGAGCCTACAAAATTTGAGGAAGCTCAAAATGAAGTGCTTTTCCAGAATATTTCAGTGTATTATGAACAATCTTTAGACATATACATAATGAAAGCTATAGTTGTTCTTCCGTCAGGCGACGCCGGGTACAGCATTTCACGGTTGAACCATGTTTGGCAAGTTGGATTTGATATTGAAGGAGATAATCCTAAGAAGCATCCGACGATCCTCCAAAATGTTGACAGTACTGAAACTATAAACTTAGAGACCGGTTTCGGCCACCATGTTGGAAGAGGGCGACACCACCTGCGAATGGTAAGAAATTAAAACCTTTTCTCGATGTTTCTTCAGCTAATAGCGAGTATAATTAGATGTTATTTGTTTGTTCTTTTGGTCGTTTTGGGCTTTCTTTATAATTGGCAGGTGCATGGCATTTTGAATATTTTGGGATGGGGAACCTTCTTACCTGCTGGTGTGATTATCGCAAGATATTTCAAATACCCATTGGAACGTTTTCAGAATTGGCAATTTTGTCTTCACGTTTCCTGTCAAGTTACTGGATATATTCTTGGAACTTCTGGTTGGGTGGTTGGCTTGTGTCTTGGAAATCTTTCTAAATTCTACGAGTTTAAGATCCATCGCATTTACGCCATGTTGATTTTCGCATTTACAACCTTACAAGTAAGTCATTCTCTTCCTCTTCTAATCTGAGTTTAAATTCTAGATAATTCTGTCAATAATTCGCATTACATTGCAGATGTTGGCGATTCGATTAAGACCAAAGAGGATCGATGAGTACAGAAAATATTGGAATATGTATCATCATTTGTTAGGGTATGGATTGCTTGCTGTGATTTCAATAAACATATTTCATGGAATTGATATTTTGAAGCCTAAAGACAATGCTTGGAAGTGGGGTTACATTGGAATTCTTATAGCTTTTGCTATCATTGTCGCAATTCTTGAGATCTACAGTTGGACTAAATTTAAACGCAGTAGTAAACAAAGTAACGTTCAGATACCAGCTGCTAATGCTCCTGTTACTGGTCCACCGATACCACAGCCACGTCCATGATTGGAGAAATAATTAACTGAAAATTAGTATGTAGAGTATAATTATTGATATATCTGTTTTTGTGTTATAGATATTTGTTGGATTGTTTGCTTCTTTTTTCATTTTGGATTTGGTTTGGAACACTTCCCCTCTTTTTGTGGAATCAACATAGATGAACAACATTTTCAGAAATTACCTTTTTGTTGAATAAGTTTCAATATCAACATTTGCTGCTTTTGGAAGGTATGGATCAACATTTTAGGCTTGCTTCTTAATTTATGAAGATCAAGAATATCGTTTAAAAATTGATACACCAAGATTAAAATTGCATTGAAAAAGGCTTTTACTATAAATTTATTCGAAAGAAATTAGTCTTTCATCCATACATAATAAATATTAAAAAAAATCTTAAAATTAATTATTTTCACGAGATTAATCAATTTTATTAATTTGGGTTATTTTTAGGTTGAACAAAGATTCAAACTTTAATTGCAGTGCAATTAACAAAAATAAATCTGAATTGTAATTTTACTATACAATAAAATTTAATTTGAAATGGTTTGATCCTAACAAGTAAAATTCTTTTGAGTATATAAAAACCAGAAGCTTGCTTAAAAATAAAAAATAAAATAAAAATAAATTTTATTCCTGTCCCCAAAATTTCTGGAAACGAACCATAAAAAAAAACTAATACTAGTCACGTATCCACATTTTTTCCAAACCATAAAAAAGTAAAAATAATGGCGGCTCCAGCATTGGAGGGCGCAGCCGTCACGGCTCTCCGGTCTGTAATGCTCCGAGTGCGCCAAGGTGCGGAGCGGGCTGGAACACGACCTGAACTCATACGGGTCGTGGCCGTGTCTAAAACCAAATCTGTATCCCTTATCCGCCAAGTGTACGACGCAGGCCACCGTTGCTTCGGCGAAAACTATGTTCAAGAAATCGTCGATAAAGCTCCCCAGGTCTTTTTATGCATCTTCTTATATATTTACGTATTTATGTATTTATACGTTCCAGATTGTGTTTTATATAATTGAATTGTGCGTGTATATGCAGCTGCCGGAGGATATAGAGTGGCATTTTATTGGCCATTTGCAGAGCAACAAAGTTAAAACTCTTTTGTGTAATTCTCTTATTTTTATTGCTAGTTTCGTTTCAGTTTTTTAATTTTTCTTTGTAGCTCAGTTACGCATTATGATGCCCCAGAACTGGCTTGAATTCCAAATTATTTTTTTTCTTTTTTTTTTTTTTTAAAGAATCATTGAAATTGATGATAATGAAGAATGATTACCCATATTGAAGCATTTATTCTTTGTTGCAATTTCGGTTTGAACATTTTCATGACCTTTGAAACTTGAATGGTGAAAGAGTAATGCAATTTGATAGTCTTAGTGCCGGGTTTCTTTATATTCTTTTCGCTATTTGCTTTAGCTTGATTTGTCATTTTCCTGTATGAACTCTGTTAAACATGTCCTACGGTTGATGTGAGTTGACCAATTAAGATATTCTCAAATTCATTTTTCCACCTTTTATATTCTTGCAGTTAATAAAAATTAGAATGCACTAGAAATTATTTCGGGTGTTAAGTTGCGTTTAAAAGGGGAAGAGAGGATATACAATCTGCAGTTAGTTACCGGTCTTTGCTCAGAGAAATTTAGATCTGCTTGGTGCTAATAATAGATGATTGTGTTTTTGGCTTGTATTCTCTGAGGTTTCTTATTTTCCCGTACGTGATTCTCCATTATTTTAAGGTTTCATTTCTGTATGCAGCAGGAGTACCAAATCTGTCCGCAGTTCAGAGTGTAGATAATGAGAAGGTAAACACTTCATTCGATATTTGTTATAATCAGGATGCAACACAAGGGCCCTTTTCATAATTTTATTAGCACAAGGGAAGCTCGCATGATCATTGGCTGTGCAAAAACTGAAAAGCTTTTCAACTGCTTCTGGAAAATGTACTTGGAGACTATTCTATAGTTCAATTAATGTACTTGTGTTATGCTTTCTAAAATGTTCTTGATTCACATTTTATCTGCTATGGTTGTGTGGTCATTTGTGCTCTATTTTAGACAGGTTAGGTTACAATAGTAAAGCTAAGTGCATTTACTGATCCTTGATCCACGTAAAAGACACTCAAGGAAGATAACATATTTTGTATCCTACAGGTTGCAAACATTCTTGACCGAGTAGTTTCAAGCCTTGGAAGAAACCCTTTGAAGGTCTTTGTCCAAGTAAATACCAGTGGAGAAGCATGTGAGTAAGCTAGTTAATTGTTATCTACTCATGACAATTTCTGTTTGTACTTTAAATCATGTGTTGTTAGGTGCATTTATATTGCTTAAACATCTGCTTTGTGTGTTTGACCACCTTTCGCTCCTGAAATATATCTGCATTGAACCTTGAGTAGTTTCTGTTGCAATTGCCAAAATGACAGCTTAACTTTTTCTTATGATCTCTGCGCGTTGCATTAATTAATGGAACTCTCTTTGTCAGACTATGGCATCTACCCATCAATGTCCAAGTGTATTGCTCTAAAACATGCATCTACATTTCTTAAATTGAATTTAAACTCTAAGCAACTAGAACATCAAGCTGTCTGGATCAATGTGTGATGGTCAGATGTGGAAAAAGTTTCTTTTAAAAAAAAAAAAAGAAAAAAAAATTTTTGACTGCTCTTGTTGGCCAAGTTTAGAATGGATGTATTTTTTTCCACTTATTCAATTTACTGGATTGATCTGCTGATTGAATTTTGTGATGCTGTTTCAGCAAAATCTGGAATCAATCCCTCAGTTTGTGCATCCCTTGCAGAACATGTTAAACTGCGGTGCCCAAATTTGGTGTTTTCTGGCTTAATGACAATAGGGATGCCAGACTATACATCAACTCCAGAAAACTTTAGGGTAATCCTTTTTGCTTATGTTTCATTGAGCATATAAAACATTAGATAAGAAACAAATTAATCATATGATTTTAAGGCTTGAGATAATTCAAGAGTTGGGGGTTCTTATCTTGCACCATCTTGTTATTTTTTCTTCTCTATTCAAATAGTTCTGCTTATTAGATGCTTTTTTGCGTTATATTTTTGTTTTCTGACATCCATATGACATGGTAAGCCTTCAGAGAATTGTCAATATTTTATTAACTTTCGTGCGACAGACATTATCAAACTGCAGACTTGAGGTTTGCCAGGCACTTGGAATAGCAGTGGATCAGTGTGAGCTATCAATGGGCATGTCTGGTGATTTTGAGCAAGCGGTGATGTTACTTTCTTTTGTGGTTAGATTAGATAGCAACTAATTTGCTCAGTTTCCTGATGCTAGGATGATAACCATTGCATATATCGTTCTCCTTCCTAAAAATCTATGATTTCACAACACTGAAATTGTAGTTCTTCTGAAAACAAATATTTAGCTCCTAAATATTTGATACAATACCAATCATTTTATGATGGTCAGCAATATTTGAACATCTTGTCCTAATGGAAATCATTTTCTGATCTTCACAGATTGAAATGGGCAGTACGAGTGTGAGAATTGGATCGACCATATTTGGACCGCGGGAGTATGCCAAAAAAGCAACCTGAATAGTTTTTCAAGGTTCTTGTTCTGTATATATTTGTTGTACCATTGCACGTTCTTCATACTCGGAATTAGGTGTGCAGTAATGCATTGTTTTGTTTGTAAAGGGTAATAGATTAAAGTTAAACTGAAACTTTTCCTCCTTCAATGTGATCCCCAAATGATATTTTCCAATTGTTCTATATCTATAAAAAGTGCAAGTAGAAAATGATATCCAAGACATCTGAATATTGGATATAAACTGTGGTTTCTGTAAGTATTTTTGTTATCTAAGGAGATGGTGTTGACAAAGAGTTTTGTAAATGGTGTTTAATCACTCATTTTCCAAAATTGATTGATTTTCAAGCTATTACAAAGTTAAGAACGTTTGCCTTTTAATTGTTTGCTCAAAAAGCAAAGTGAAAATACTTGATAACTTCAATTTCTGGAGTGGTCATTTGCTTGAAAGAATGTGAAATTTATGAAACTCGTTAATTTAATGGAATTTAGATTCCAAAAATTTTATAAATTTTATATTCAATTATTTAGTTGGAAAATAAAATTTATGCATCTAATTTTTTTTTAAAAATAAACATTATGTACTTAAAAGATATTTTGAAATAAAATTAAATGGTTAAATCTAATTAATTTTCAATTTTTACAAAAACGTGGAGAGATTTATCAAGTCAAAGGAAACTATTCTCTGACATACTCTATGGATATTATTTCGGTTTTTTAGATCCCATTATAAATAAAAAATTATTCACTATTTAAAAAATATAAGATGAAATTGAAAATTTCACTTCTAATTTTAGTGGAATTTTTTTTGAGGCATCCGTAATCAAATAAAAAAAATCCATCATGGGATGTTTAATTCCATCAAATTCAAACCACAACAAGTGATAAATAGGGGTTATAATGGTAATTGCGAAAATTTTGGATGTGCCAAATCATTTGCAATGTTTTATTTATTAGCGAAATTGCCACATCATCAGAGTCATCAGGCGGAAGCGGGTCCAAGTCGTCCAATTCAGCCTTCCGATGTGTCATCAAGTCAGATATCTAAAACCCTTTGTCTGAAAAAACCAACGATATCTAAAACCCCTCTGCTTCTGTCTCTCTGCTATCAAAAAATGAGTTCACTCCTTTCAACCAAATTTTCTCTTTCTCTCTATCCAAACAGCTCTTCTCTTCATTTTCTCTCCCAAAACAAACCTCAAAGCATCCATTTTTCCTCCGACAAAATCAGGTTCAAAATAAAATGCACAGCCACAAACCAACCGCCACCATCCCGGAAAAAACAATCCAAGAAGAGCAAGAAAAGTGAAAGTGAAACTGAAGACGAGAAAGGAATAGACCCAGTTGGATTTCTTACCAGAGTCGGCATTTCTCACAAGCAATTTGCTCAGTTTCTACGCGAAAGGTAAGAAAATTGAGAAATTCTGGTTAGAGAGAGAGAGAGAGAGAGAGAGAGAGAGAGAGAGAGTTAGAAAGTTAGGAAAACAAAAACTGTGCTATTGAGCTTGCTGATTCTCATTTTATGGCTGCTGAGACGCGATAATGATAGTGGAGTGTATGTTTATTTGTGAAGAGAATTTCTTCCGTTAAAGTGTTGGAAATTTGAATTTTCTAGCTTTTATGGGTGAATAGCTTATCGATTAATTTCTAAATTTTGCAGGCATAAATCAATGAAGAACCTTAAAGAGGAACTTTTCAAGAGAAATTTTATGATCAAGGACATTGCTTATGGGTTGGTTCAATCGAAGCCTCTTTATGTGTGTGTATTTGAGAAAATGAAAAAAATAAAATAAAATAAATTCCAGGTTTTAGCTTATATATGTGTATAGTTCCCTATTTAACTTAAGATGTCAAAATCCAGCAAGCTTTGATAGATCTTTTGATATTTTGAAAATTTTCGGTGCTATTGTTTGATAAAATATGTGCTGTTTATTTTAATTGTAGTTGAGTGATTTTAATTTGAATTTCATTATTCTTGGTTTTCTACATAGATATGAGTTGATGGGTCTGCATCGTCATCCAGAGCATCGGGCAGATTATATGGAATGGGCTCCAGGTTTTTACATAACGTTTTTACTTCAATAAACTTCATGGGAATATCTAAGCCTGGATTCAACTTTTCCTTTGCAAGAAACTTTCTGGTCAATAGTCATTAATTAATAAAATAAATCCAAATTAGATATTACTAGACAAATTTATTGTCCATCTACCTCATTGCTACTGATATTTTTTCTTGCATTAAATGGTACCATGAATGGCCATGGTTATTACTTCTTGACTTTCGCCTTCGCCAGCCTCCATCTCCACTTTTAAATTCTTGCCTATTTTGTTGAATTACATGTGAATTCTAAGAATGGTGTATGCAGGTGCTCGCTATTGTGCACTAGTTGGTGACTTTAATGGGTGGTCACCAACAGAAAATTGTGCAAGAGAGGGTCACTTTGGCCATGATGACTATGGGTACTGGTTTATCATTCTTGAAGATAAGCTTAGGGAGGGAGAAGAACCAGATGAACTTTATTTTCAACAGTATAATTATGTGGATGACTATGATAAAGGTGACAGTGGTGTTAGCATTGAAGAAATCTTCAAAAAAGCAAATGATGACTACTGGGAACCTGGAGAAGACGAGTACATTAATAATCGTTTTAAATTGCCTGCAAAGTTATATGAGCAGTGGTTTGGCCCTAATGGGCCTCAAACGATGGAAGAATTGGAAGAAATACCTCTTCCAGATGCAGAAACAAGATATAAGGAATGGAAAGAGCAGCATAAAGATGATCCTCCTAGTAACTTACCCCCATGTGATGTGATTGATAAAGGAAAAAAATATGACATATTTAATGTCATAAGTGATCCTGCATGGGTAGAAAAAATCCGTGCTAAGGAGCCTCCTGTGCCGTATTGGTTTGAGACACGTAAAGGTAGGCAAGCATGGTTGAAAAAATATACTCCAACTGTTCCTCATGGAAGCAAATACAGGGTCTACTTCAACACTCCCGATGGGCCACTGGAAAGGGTTCCTGCTTGGGCTACATATGTAGAACCAGGTAATACCGACTTCTACTGAGAGCCATTTGTTGCTTTGCAGACATTTTTGTTAATTGTTCATTGACTGTTCGAAAATTTTCAGTTGACAGTCAAATTGTTTGTAAGGGAAGTTAATGAAGCAAAAAATTGTTTTTACATATCCTTCACCTTCACCTTCACCTTCACCTTCACCTTCACCTTCACCTTCTTTTAGTGTATGTCTGTCTACCATTTGATCCATCACTCACTCCCAAGAGATACTATCTATCCTTAAATATTAATCTATATGGCCCATAAAAATCTCAATACAAAAACGTCTTTTCCCCCTTGCTTACCTGGATCATCAACGTGAGCCCTTTTAACTGCATTCTAAAGGTGCATCTGTTGTTGTTGGATCGGATTCCTGTTATGGCAATTGTTAAGCTTGTCCAATGCTACTAGAACTGCCCTTCATTGCTGTACTTGCTTATAGTTACTGTCTATGGCACAGATGCGAAATATCATATTTGCATTTTAATTCATACTTGGTTCAACTGAAGTTTGATCATCATTGCCAGGCACAGATGGGAAGCAGCCTTTTGCCATCCACTGGGAACCGCCCCCTGAATGTGCTTACAAATGGAAGAACACTCGCCCGAAAGTTCCAAAGTCCTTGCGCATATATGAGTGCCATGTTGGAATTAGTGGTTCAGAGCCAAAAATATCTTCTTTCAGTGATTTCATAGATAAGGTAGGTCTCTTGGGTTTAATCATCTATTTCTTAACATACTATATTATGTAATCATTTTCTTCCACATGTGCCTCATTTTTTTTTTTTTTAAAAAAAACAGGTTCTTCCACATGTGAAAGAAGCAGGATACAATGCAATCCAGTTGATTGGAGTTGTTGAGCACAAAGATTATTTCACAGTTGGTTATAGAGTGAGTCAAACATTGTTATTGGTTTTTCCCCATCTCATTTAACATTAAATATCCCGATAAATTTAAGGTTTTATTTTCCAATAGAAATGCTGGCCTACTTCCACTTGAATTAATCAATATGAAATTAAACTACTTTTTTCTTTTATTTTTACCAGATGTAGAATAGGTATGAAACTATGAATATGTTAGATATCTGGGACTTGATTGGTGAAGTAGTATCTCTCTCCCAAAAAGCATGTTTTTTTTTTTTACTACTGTACAAAGAAAATTTTTTTGTGAATGAACAAGATATTAAGGAATCTGGAGTAATTAATAAAGAAATATTGCAGAAAACACGTGTGGTGTGCATCTTGCTTTTTGATAGTTTAATCCATTCGTAATATTGACTCCCATTTTCTTGTTCCCAATACTTGGTTTTAGTTCCATTAGGTGCATTTTCTTTAAGAAGCTCTTAAAATGTGAGAAAGCATCTCTATGGTAATGCAGGTCACCAATTTATATGCTGTTAGCAGCCGATATGGCACTCCTGAGGACTTCAAGCGCTTGGTTGATGAAGCACACGGTTGTCATTCTTTGTCGGATTCTTTTTGGTTCATTAAGACTATAGATTTCATTTATACACTGCAAGGGGCCTAATTACTTCAGTCAGTTTATAATGCTTATATGACAGCTCTATTCACTTGCAATTTTGATACATGGATTTACTTCCTTTTTCAAAATTCCTAAGATACAATGGAGACCAGCCAGTGAGAATATAAAATGATCAACAGATGGCAGTAACCAGCAGTTGAATCTTGCATTGAATATGCCTACTAGATAATGGTGTTCTAATTCTATTCTGCCAGCTAACTGCAAAACTTATCTATGATATTTTTTTTTTTCCTTTTCATCTCTTTTTGGCATGGGAAATTTCTTGTAGTAGTCCTGTTTGATGTTCATTTTATTGTTTCCAATTTATGAGCTCTTAGTGGCTTTCTCATTTTACAGGATTAGGACTACTGGTGTTCTTAGATATTGTCCATTCCTACTCAGCTGCGGATGAGATGGTCGGGCTGTCACTTTTTGATGGATCAAATGATTGCTACTTTCACACAGGTAAATTCATTCTTGTATTGGCAAACCTTATTGAATGTACTTGTTACTACGTACTTGTCTTTTAGCCGCTTAATCCACTCGTGTAATGTAAATATGTTTCACTTTCCTTACAAACTGCTCAATGAACTTTTCTTATTTTATATTAGTATTTAACTCTTCTTGTCTTCCTTTCCCTATTTGAATAGGTAAACGTGGGCACCACAAATATTGGGGTACCAGAATGTTCAAGTATGGGGACCATGAAGTGTTGCATTATCTACTCTCAAATCTTAACTGGTAAAAATCTGAAGCTCAAGCAATGTTTCTGCTTTCTAAGTTATTATTACATGTTTGTAATCTAACTATGGGCTCTATTTTTCTTTATTTATAATTGTTGTTGGTTGATCTCTTGGAAAATAATATTATGGTTTGTGCCAGTTTATCCTCCGTTGGTAGGTTTTCTTGTCATTGCTTATGTAGATGATCTTTGAGCAGGTGGGTTGTGGAATATCAAATAGATGGTTTCCATTTTCATTCGCTCTCATCAATGATTTATACACACAATGGTTTTGCTTCTTTTACAGGCGACTTGGAAGAGTAAGGCATCTGCTGTGCTTTTTTTTTTCTGACTTTTAATTGCATATTCACACATTTCTACAAACTGTTCTCATAAATTCATGGGCCTAATGAAAGCATTTAATATCTCAGTATGGCTAAATTAAATGAAATAGCAACCTTTTATACCCTTGGAATAGCTTAACAGTAGTTGTTTTGGTGCTGCCTTTCATCAAAATTTTATGAGAAACACAAACACACAAGTACGGACGAAAAGAGAGAGAGAGAGAGAGAGAGAGAGAACTAGACAAATAATTCTACCTAGTTTGACAAGATGCCTATTCTCAACAGAGCCACTTATATTTTTCCTATGAAGGAAGAAAAGAAAAAAAATACAGCCACAGATTACAATTTATTCTAGGATCTCTCCCAAATGCTTCTTTATTTGAGAACATGGAAATTGTGAAGTTTCCAAATTATCCCCACCAATACAAATTTCACCCAGGGGTCCAACTTATGTTGTGCCCATGGAACTTCAAGTATATTACAAATGAAAGGGTAGAGGTAAATGATTGCTAAGATGTTAGAATTTATGAAGTGAAATTGTGAAATTGTGAAATTTGGGCTTACTTGGGCTTAGGTCCACAAATGTTAAGAGGTTAGCACTAACCAATTAACTAGCTAGATCTCCGCCCTTATATACCCTATTATGATTTTATATTTGAACAGTGTGGGATTCTTAATACTCCTTCTCCAGTGCAACCAGATCTTAATTGACATTTGAAACTTTGAAATCCTCCCCATAAAATTGAATTGGGCTTTGCTCTTGAATGGGTCTCGCTTGGACTGGACATCCAAATGAGAGCTTGAATTGAAACGCAACGGTAGCACCACTGAACTGAGGAATAACTTAACCAGGCTAGACCTATTCTGATATGATATTCTAAATGAAAAGTAGAGGTAAATGATTGAGTAAGAGGTTAGAACTCATGCAGTGAAATTTGTGTTATTTGGCTTATGTGGGATCAGGCTAATCAATGGTAAATGATTAGTACTAACCAATTAGCTAGTTAGCTTTCCACTATTATATGTTTACAATTTGCTATTTGAACAACGAGGTATACAGTATCCCCGCTAAATATAAGCCACATTTTATGATTGTCTAGGATGATTGAATAATAGTGTGAATGTTAGTTTGCTTAAGACAGTCAAATAGAATATTGAATTTGGAAACAACTAGGGTGCCTACACCTTTGGCCTAGTAGAAAAAATATTAAGAGCTACTTAGGATTAATAAAGAATAGTTTTTATTACCAGAGAAGGTCTTTTCTAGAGTGTTAGAATTGCTAGACATGCAATCCTAACTAGCATCCACTGTGATGATTGATATAAGTTTTAGTTTTGCACTCAACTTCACAGTATTCCTCAAATTTTTATGCACTGTATCCAATTCATTGTGGCTTTTGTCGGAGAATTTATTTGAACATAATTTCGGTCTGATTGCAGGTACTGCAATCAGTATGTTGACAGGGATGCATTATTGTATCTCATATTGGCAAATGAGCTATTGCATGCTCTTCATCCTAATATAATAACGATTGCTGAAGATGTAAGTAAATATGGGTTGTATATTCCACTTTTCTATCCTTATTTTTTTCTTTGGAAATGACCTTCCCATATTTAATTCAATTGTCTTTCTCATTCTGTAATATTATGGATTACTGCGAATAAAATATTCTGCCTCCGATAACTTGAAGTCACCTTGCAAATACAGTGGGAAAATTGTTGTTATGCAGTAAAATTCAGTTGATGATTCCCATTGATTTGAAAATTGGTGTATACAATATTTTTCAATGTGAATTGTCCAATATAGGTATTTGCTATGCTATATTGATAGACAGCATTAGGAATTTCCTTCTAACTTCACTTATTTATGGGATGTTATTTTGTGGTATGGTTCATGGAGACTCTTATGTGAATGAAATTCAATATCTTGCTGAGATTGTGGGCATGATACTTGGGAAAATCATTGGAAAGTATATTGTGGCATTATGCTTTGACACACTTAAGGGAAAGGGACAGGAGAATGTTTTGCATTGTTGTATCATGCATTCCTTTATTGTCATATTTATTACCATTTTGACTGAGTGTCCTAATGGAGTAAATATGTCAATGCATGCCAAAAACTTTGTTAATGATATTTATTATTTTTAGAAAAATACAATTTATCTTTTATTGATGTGGCACCGTTTTTGATTCCATATGGCCATCTAGCTATTTTCTAGATCATGTACAGGTATAATTGCACTTTTATGATATGTTGGTAACATATATATATAATTTTAATGATATTAGCAAAATATGATATTGAAATCATCATGAATTACATCTCATGAGACTCGAGTGACTAAAAATTTGCTATAGCCTTGAATGTCAAAACATTAAACCATATGATCCTTTTCTCAACTTCTCCTAGTTCCTATGTTCCTTTCATTGTCAATCTGACTGCTAAAAGAATTGTCGTTGGTACCCACGTAACAGTGAACAAATTGTATTCTTAAGCCATATAATTTTTGTTTTGCCATGATTGCATAGATTCTTCATGCCTTTTCCTTGAGCAGAGGTGTGTATATTGCACTGGATAGACTGCAATGGCCCTAAAGAGTTCTTTATATTATAGGTGATTGACTTAGGTTTCCTACAATTTGAGTTGTGTGGCATGTAATTCTACGAACTGATTCAATACATCATCGAATTTATTCTAGCTATGATCTGCGCCAATATTTCTCCAGCTTTTAAAGCTGGAATTATTCATTGCAATTAGTGATCATGTTTCAAGGCCTTTTTGTATTCTAATATAGTAGTTGGCTGAATGAGTTAACTTCACTGGACTATTAAATAATTTTGTAGCTTTTAATAAAGTTTTGTTTCTTTTCTTGCTCAGGCAACATTTTATCCTGGACTCTGTGAATCAACTTCACAGGGAGGATTGGGATTTGATTATTATGTCAATATTTCTGCATCAGAGATGTGGTTATCTTTTCTCAAGAATATTCCAGACAATGAATGGAGCATGAGCAAGGTTGTATTGTATTGTTGTTGCATTAGCAATCCTTTACCAACTACTCTTTTTATTTGCTTTCAAAAAAATAAATTATTTCTGTTTCATTACTCCCATATTTACAGAATTTACTTCTATATTGCAGATTGTCAGCACATTAATAGGAAACAGAAAATATGCAGATAAGATGCTTTTATATGCGGAAAATCACAACCAAGTAATTTTCTGAATCTCTTAGTACTGATCATAGAAAAGCTTTTGTTTAAGACTTTATTTTATACTTATTTACTCAACAATTGAATTCTGCCATTATGTTTTGCATGTCAGTCTATCTCTGGAGGACAGTCATTTGCAGAGATCATGTTTGGTGAATTTAAGGACCATTCAACTGCCTCAAAGGATTCACTACTTAGGGGATGTGCATTGCACAAAGTAATTGGTGCTCAGTCTTGTTTCTTTTTTCCTCATTTTCTTGATGTATTTCTAAAAAGCAGCCTTAACCAATTTTTGCAAGCACTAGCACAATTTTCCTGTTAACCAACTTCCACTGCTTTCTTTGAAACATTTATGAAGCATGAGTACTCTCTCTCTCAAAAGCAAGAGAGTTTTTAGTTAAGTTGCCTAAAAAATCTAGCGTTATTTTGTTTTGTCTTTATTCAATATTTATATGATTTCCCTTGGTCGTTTTCCTTTGACTTGAATCAGATGATTAGAATGCTTACCTTTACAATTGGTGGTAGGGCTTACCTCAATTTCATGGGCAATGAATTTGGGCATCCCAAGGTGGGGTTCCTTTTCTTTTGCATGTTTTCCCTTTTCAGATATTTTGTATGGATTATGTAAGGTTCTTGTATCTTTCATATCCGCAAAATGTTTTAATTTCTTCTAGTTAATAATTTTCTCATGTTAGAGGGTGGAGTTCCCAATGCTAAGTAACAACTTCTCATATTCACTTGCTAACCGTTGTTGGGATCTGCTAGCGAATGAAGAAGTGCATCGCAATTTATTCTCCTTTGATAAGGTTAGTTTTATGACTCCATATTACACTCTTATTAGCATTGCATGCACTGGCATTAGAACCTGAGTCTAATCCTGTTGGAAGTGACTTGGACATCATTGCAGTTTGGAGAAGTATTGTAAATCAAGTGTTTACTTAATTTATTATAATTATAATTAGACATATATGATTACTTCAGTGTATCCACTTGCTGTTTATTGGGAAGGTAATGTTTCCCCCATTCTTTTAGACTGTACATGTTTTGATCTTGAAGCCATCCAGGACCATTATTTGTTTTGGCCGTGGACAAGAATACATGGATTGGTTTGGCATCAATTTAACCTTTTCATGTGCTCCAGGATCTGATGGATTTGGATGAAAATCAAATGGTGCTTTCAAGGGGTTTGCCGAGCATTCACCACGTGGATGATAATACCATGGTATGGAAGTGCTCTTTTTGGTTCAATTAATTTGAGACAAGCCACATATAGACGTTGTTCAAAAATTTTAATTAGAAACATCATGTAGATGGTGCATCTCTCTCCCTTGCTCTGAATGTGCAACTGCTGTGGATGCGGCTGCAATGTTCTAGTAAATATAATTGTTTTTGAGGTCACTTTGATTGTTAGATGTCTCTCTTTATCTGGATATGTAATCACTCTGATATGGTTGCAACATTCAGAATTATTTATATTGGTCATGTTGGTTGTTAGAGGTGGTCTCTTTGTGTATATATTTTTCTAAATTAGCTTTCATGTATAGTGATATGACCACTAACATAGGGTACTCTCTGCTCTTCAGGTAATATCATACATAAGAGGTCCTCTTCTCTTCATATTCAACTTTCATCCAACTGAGACATATGCAGGATACAATGTAGGCGTGGAAGAAGCTGGAGAGTATCAAGTAAGTCGTAGTTCTTGTTCCATTTTATGATTGTATCTAATGGTAAGATGCAGTCCAAATTTGGCAGCATTTGCATTTTTGCCTAATGATAAAAGACAGTTTTCCTTGAGAAAGCTTGATGTCTTTGCTTTTATGCAAAGAAGTTTCACTGTCCTGCCGAAAAGGCCCACAGTTTTACTAACAACGTAGATGATTATGTGATATGGGCTGGTAACAGCCACAACTAAGCAGTTCTGTTTGCATGCAAATCAAGCATCCTTTTGAGGAAATTACTGTTCCTAGAATATGTCATGGCTATACTCCTTTCTGACAACCTGCTGTTAAAGTAAAGTATTTTTAATGATGGTACAGATCATCCTAGACACTGATGAGAAGAAGTATGGAGGTCAGGGGCTTATAAAGGTCGACCAATATCTTCAAAGAACCATAACCAAAAGGCAGTATCTATCCCCTATACAAACGCGTTCCCTATTTTATTACATATTTGTAAATTTTATTATTTTATTTGGATCTCACCTTTCTGTCATCTCAGAGTTGATGGCTGTCGAAACTGCTTGGAAGTGCCCCTGCCTAGTAGGACTGCCCAGGTTAGTACTTGTTTTCTTTACTGATTTTTTCAATGTTTGAATCGGGCATCTATCTAGGATCTGCTATCAACTGAATCTGCCACTTGCTTGTTGATGGATCAGCATATTTACTAAGATGTCTTTATCAATGTGCAAGCGATACTTAGTTTTTGCCTCTAAATACGTCATGATCATAATTCCCAGGCTCAAAGATTTCTTTTTGACCCAAGTGCCGCTTCATGTGACCTGGAAACTGTGGCAAACAATTCTTTATGCTCTTGGCTCTGCTCTCTCATCAAATTGAGTGCCGTAGATATTGCTTCAAATTTAATGAAGTGATGATTGCAAGAACCTCATGCCTTGATCCATTGAAGAACATTTATTCAGCATTTATAGCTGTTTCCATATTGAAACAATTGTGTCTTTGCGTTATTGGTTGTTGTTCTCTTGGCCATTTTTTCTTAAATGAAGCTAATACAGTGAACCTTGAGACCATGTAGGATTAGAAAGGCCCAAACTCGTCAACTATGGCCCCTTCTAACAAAATTTCCCCTTTCACATGTTTTCTTTAATCACAATTTTCAATTGAATTTTTGTTGCAGGTTTACAAATTAACTCGCATATTACGGATATAAACCTCTTCTCGTCAGGCCAGAATTCCAAATGGTAAAAGCTACTACCCATCATTTTCTCATATATTGTTCACATGCGTTATCATTTTTTGAGGGAAGATGTTTCAAATGAAGATAAATAGTGTGATTTATCAGCCAAACAGTTATGAGATGGAAGAACGACTGTTGCCAAGGGTCGAGGGTTTTATGATCATCCTCGTCAACCCATTATTTTCAAGAACTATGCTTGAAGAATTGATGGACGTAAGGTTTGACACAGAGAAATCTTTTTTGTTAAACTCATTTGCAAATGGAGGTGTTCTTTCGCTAGTCTGAAAATGCCATGTTTATATGTGACTGAGAAACATGTGTTTGTGAAGAATTATTAGTGGAGTGGACTAGTGATGCTGCATGGAGAAGAATGTGAAGTTGTTAAATAGCTTGGGTGGGTGGGAATGACTTCAAAAGTTGGAAGCATTCAAAAAGAGAACAGGCATTTTTGTTGTAAAAATTTTAGCTTTTTATAGAAAATGTAAGTACATATACGGTAGATATCTTGTTTCTTATATGTCCGTACCATTTCAAGTGTTAACTCAGAAAACTTTTTCATTTCACTCTACAAGTCATTTTAGAAAATTGAATTATAATTTTTTTCAAATTTGTCCTTATTTCTTGATGTCTTCACTAAAAATGAACTATTAATTGTTTAGAGAATTAATAAAAGGAAAATTTAGTCAATTTTTTAACTATTTTTTTTTTTTTCTAGAATTGGAGTTAATTATTTTAATTTTTATGTAATTATTTTAAAAGACATTTGAAATGGGATGGTGTATGTTATTTAAAAAATTAAGGTTTTCTTGAATGTTACATTTCTTTCTTTCTTTCTTTCTTTTTTTCAAATAAAATAAAATAAAATAAAATGTTACCTTTCATGTGGGTATCTACAACGAATTGCAAGTACCAGTTGGGCAATCCAAATAATTATAGAAATTTAGTTCCAAAAAATTATCAAAGATTAATGAATTAAAACTGAATAAAAGATATTTGTAGATTAGAATAATAACACCTTTTTAAAATCATTTACTTTACTTTTATGATATCATAATCATTTACTTTTGAAATCCTTACTAATCTGATGCTTATCTCAGCACATTAAAATTATTCACTTCTACAGTTTTTAGTTTACAATTTTTTAAGAAAATTGAGAAAAGTAAATACTAAGCTATATATACATATATTTCAATTAACAACAGATTTAAATATCATTCCCAGCTCAAGCGTGGAGACACATATAAAAATCTCACAAATACAGTTTTGGAGTGATAATTAAATGGATAAAATACGTTTAAGTCTCCAAATTATGTTTTAATTAACACTTTTATCTTCTTCTTTTAGAGAAATAATAGTGTGTGTATATAATCTTAGAGTGGTATGAGCTATGAAAATTTAAAAGAAAAATAAGAAGTAAGAGGATAACATATAGCTGGGTATTTAAATCATGTCTTAACTAGGCGTATCGCGTGGGGTTTTCTATATTAGTTTTTTCATTAAATAATAACAATACTATCAATTAATATAATATTGTGTAATATTATATTATTTTGATTATTTTGAACCGGATTCAAACCTTTGAATGCAAAAAACAAATCACTTGATATGGTGTATATAATTATTGGTTTCAATAAACATTTGGATCAAAAAGTCCATGATTTGTAATAATCTTTTCATTCATAAGCATAATATTTAATTTTTGTTGAAAATCATTTTTGAAATTTACAGACTCTCTTCTTCTTCTCCTTCTTCTTCAGGTCTGTTTGATTATTAAACAATCCATGTATAATGATTAAACAAATAGAATATCAAAGGCACTTGAGAAAGAAAACAAGTATTTTAATAAAACTTCACCTGGTAATAATAAAAAATCATATTTTAATTTAACTTCACAAATATTATTCATAACTTTCATAATTAAAAGAAATAAAATGATATAAAATAAATTTAAATATTTTTATGTAAAATTTTTTGAATTTTTATTATTGATTATTTATAATAATAATAATAATATCATTTTGTAAATTTTTTAAAAATAAAGGATATAATATATTTGTAATAATAAAATTTATTATTTATAGTTATTATTACTATTTTTTTTTTTTTTTTTGCACAACTAGTATTATTAATATTCTTAAGGCATAATTATAAAAGAGAATTAACATTTATTATAAGATTTTAAATTATTAAAATGAAGCATTTAAGTTCGCTTTGAATTCCAAATGGAGAAGGTAATATTCAAATTCTGATTATTGATTTTTTTTAATATTATTAATATTTATTGACTCAATTTTAATACCTATTAAAGCTCAATTATAAAAGCAATTAACATTTGCTTCTATTTAAAGAAGACACTTCCATTTAAAATTATTAATATTTATTAACTCAGTTTTAATTCCTATTAAAGCTCAATTATAAAAGGCAACTAAGGTTTGCTTCTATTTAAAGAAGACGCTTCCATTTAAAATTAGTAATATTTATTAACTCAATTTTAATTCATATTAAAGCGCAAGCTTCCATTTAAAATTATTAATATTTATTGATTCAATTTTAATTTCTATTAAAGTTCAATTATAAAAGGCAACTAAGGTTTGCTTCCATTTAAAATTATTAGCATTTATTGATTCAGTTTTAATTCCTATTAAAGCTTAATTATAGAAGGCTTTGATTCCATTCAAAGAAGGGGCTTCCATTTAAAATTATCAATTATTATTGATTCAGTTTTAATTCCTATTAAAGCTCAATTATGAAAGGCAACTAATGTTCGCTTCCATTTATAGAAGATGCTTCTATTTAAAGAATGTAATATTTCAAATTTTAAAATTTAATTTTCTTTACGAATCATTAGTGTATATTAACTCAATTTTAACTCCTTTAGAAAAACACAGTTTTAATTTTAATTATCTAAAATACTAAATAGTGCCTATAATTTAATTGTTGCCAAATATTATTTCTTCTTTGTTACTCTTAGTTTGAAACTGTATAATTTAGAAAGTCATTTTCTCTTGATATTAGAAAAGGCAATAAAAAGGCTAATGCTTATAATGTTTGTAATAAGACGAAGAATATCGAAATCTAATATTATAATTATTGTTAATGTAATAATTTTTTTTTTTTGCACAATTTATTAATGTTATTAAGACAGGATTATAAAAGACAATTAACATTTATTAGAAGATTTTAGATCACTAAAATAAAAAGGCAATTAATGTTTGTTTCCATTTAAAGAAGGCAACATTCAAATTTTGAAATTTGATTTTGAAATTAGCTTTGAGATGTTAGCCTCTAGGCACTGCAATAAAATTAGATCTCTTTCGCATAACCTTTTTACAACAATACAAAGCCAATGTAGGAATTGTTCAAAATATCAAATTTCAAGCAAAAATCTTGTTTACACCTGATATCCACCAAGGAAAACACCACCAAAAAATGAGATTAAATTTCCAAAGCATAGAAATGACATTATTGCAGAATATGACAGTAACTGTAAGATAGAAGGCCTTACAAACCTATTCCAATAACAAGTTCATTATCTATGAATATCAATAGCCCAAAAAAATGATATATAGTCGACCGATAAAAAAAAAAAAGATGTATAGCGTAGAGAGAAGCAGAAGCAGAGAGATGCATATTTCTATCTGGCGTTGACATATAGACGAACTACCATAGCTTACAATTTCCATCTCCATCAATTTTAAAGCAATCAGTAAATATAAGAAATCAGATAAGCAAATAACGGACAACAACACCGACATAGAGCAAAAGGAGCAGAGAAATTAGAGACCAATATTGATAAACCGGTAAACAAATAAAAAAATGAGAATAGCATAAAGAGAAGGAGAGAGATACATACTCTTATGAGGCGACCATCGAGAGAAGCTTTAAGTTGTATCAAGGATCACGGATGGAATTATATTTTGTTGGAAACTGATTCTCAGTCAGTTGCAAATGCCATCAACAATGTTACTATGAATGATTCGTCTGCTTTTAGTTTGATAATTCAGGACTGCAAATCTCTTTTGTTGAGATATCAGTCGCAAAATGTAATTTTGTTTATAGGTCTGCGAATGTGGCTACACATACGTTAGCAGTTGGAACACATTCCGAAGCAGGCTTGAGGGATTAGAATTCTGTACCACCTCCTGCTCTACTTGATTTCTTAGTTTCGTAATAAAGTTTCTCATTTTACTTTCAAAAAAAAAAAAAAACGAGGCGACCATCGAGACAAATTATTGAGGCTTATAAATTCCATCTCTTTGCAAGTTTAAGGCAAGCAATAAATAGAAGAAATTAGAGACGCGTATAAATGTTAAATCATTAAAAAAATTCAAAATTTACGAGTAGTTTTAATTGTACTATAAATTCAACTTTCTTCTCCTAGTATCCTGAACTTCAATGTTAGTTAAATAGCGCCATAATTTCAAATTGTATCTAATTTAATGAATAAAATATTATTTTCATTAGATCTATATTCTCTCTCTCAGTCAGATTAACCAAAAACTCACAGTTTAACAATATCATAACTAATATTAGTTAGGAATTTAAATTCATAAAAACCAAGTGAAAATAATAAATTTTAGTTAGTTCTAAGCATATAATATTAGTTTATATTTTTGTTTTACCGTTTTTTAAGCATGGAATTTTAGTTAGGATTTGTTGAAATTATACTTAAATTATATCTCTTATAAAAATAGGTTTTATTCATTACGAAGTCATTAATAAACAATGTTATACTCTAAGGTCAATATATTATTTTTTATTTTAATGTTTATTTATTTATAAGTAGTGGTAAAAGTAGCTCTCATGAAAATAATATTTTATTTATTAAATTGAGTACAATTTCAAAGTAGGGTGATATTTGTAACTAAAGTTAAAGTTTAGAGTACTATGATAAGAAAGTTAGATTTAAAATACAATTAAAACTACACAGAAAGTTTAGAGTATTCTTAATGACTTCGCCGTAAATAAATAGTTTTTTACCTTTGCTCCTAATTATAAACTTGTGTTGGTAATAACAAGACAAAAGAATTTGGAGAAAATTCTGTATCTCTTCATGCTTCTGTATCATATACATTTATACAAGAGATAGCCTACAATATTCCTAAATTTAAGCACATCACATCCCATATTTACATCCCCAATAAATCCCCAGATTACAGCTACTAAATACCAGAATTATAGCAAATTAGTAAAGATATATACAATAATTACAGCTGATATTGACTCACTATACAGCTGTTATTGACACCCCCCTCAAATTGATCCTGGTGAATCAAGCAGCATCAATTTGTTTACGAAAAATTGATGTCGAGCAGCAGTGAGGGGCTTGGTCAGGATATCGGCGATCTGCTGTGTTGTAGAAATATATGGGAGGCTGATTACATTATTATCAAAACATTCTCGGATTGAATGACAGTCTATTTCAATGTGTTTGGTGCGCTCATGGTAGACTGGATTAGCGACAATCTGGATGGCACTAGTATTATCCGCATGAAGAGGAGTTGACCCAGCTTGAGTATAACCCAATTCAGATAACAAACCACGCAACCATATTATTTCTGAGCATGTTGCAGACATTGCCCTATATTCCGCTTCAGTGGAAGACTTGGAGACTCTGTCTTGTTTCTTGCATTTCCAAGAAATCAGAGCTTCACCTAAATATACACACCACCCGGTTGTAGACCGACGAGTATCCGGGCAACCCGCCCAATCAGAGTCACTATAAGCAGCAAGAGTAAGGGAAGAGTTAGCTGGAAAAAATAGACCACGATGTGGAGTTCCATGCAAGTACCGAATTATGCGTTTCACAGCAACCATATGTAAGTGGCGTGGAGATGCCATGAATTGACTCATCAAATTGACAGCAAAAGAGATATCCGGTCTTGTTATTGTCAAGTAGATAAGACTTCCAACAAGGCGCCGATATAATGTAGGATCCTGTAGAAGTTCACCCTCCTCTTTACGAAATTTGACATTAACTTCCATAGGAGTATCCACTGGTTTTGTGTTTGTTAACCCAGCCAAGTGAATTAATTCGTGAATGTACTTGTGTTGATTTACAAAGATTCCCTTGGTGCTTCTATGAACTTCTAATCCCAAGAAATAAGTAAGAGACCCTAGATCTTTCATGTGAAATGAAGCAATTAAAGATGATTTCAATTGTTGAATGCAAACAGTATCACTACCAGTGATTAAAACATCATCCACATATACATGTAACATAACTATGCCTTGAGTTGTCTTTTGGAAAAATAAAGAAGGATCATATTGACTCTGTTGGAAGGAGAGATCAAGCAAAGTTTGACGAAATTTTGCAAACCAGGCACGAGGGGCTTGTTTCAACCCATACAGAGAACGTTGCAGATGACATACCTCATTTGGACCAGTTTGCAATCCCTGTGGCGGACGCATAAAAACATTTTCTTTAAGATCCCCGTGAAGAAAGGCATTCTTAACATCCATTTGATGTATAAGCCAGTCTTGAGAAGCTGCAATAGCCAAAATTGTACGAACTGTAGTCATTTTCGCGACCGGAGCAAATGTTTCGTCATAGTCAATCCCATATTCCTGGCGATTTCCTAGCGCTACCAGACGAGCTTTACAACGTTCAAAAGAACCATCTGCTTTCAATTTGACAGTAAAAACCCATTTGGAACCAATGGGAGTGATTTCTGGTGGACACGGTTTAAGTTGCCAAGTCTGATTCTCTGCCAGAGCATCCAGTTCATCTTGAATAGCTTTCTTCCAACAATCAGATTTAATTGCTTCTGAATATGACTTTGGTATGGCAATAGAAGACAAAGTAGCAACCATGGATGTATGAGATTCATTTTTTCTTTCTGGAGAGAAACCGTACCTGTCTGGGGCTCTGATGGTTCGAGCAGATCTTCTAAGTGGTGGAGGTGCAATGTCGGGCTCAGGTGGCAGAGGGGACCCAGGCGAAGCTTCAAGTGCCATTACTGTTGATGGAGTATTAGATTGTTGTTGAATTTGTCTATGAACAGGTCTTCTAGTATACACAATCCCAGGATGAAATCGGGTTATTGGAAGAGAAGAGTTGGAAGGTGAGTCATTGAAGTTGTCTTCAAAAGATGGAAGCAGTGTATAAGAAGAGGTATTGGATGAGCCTTCAAAGGTAGAGTAAAATTTTTTGGTATCGAAAAAAATGACATTACGAGAAATACGAATCCGTTGGGTGGTTGGATCAAAACACTGGAAACCCTTTTGATTTGGTGCGTAGCCAAGAAAGACACATTTTATTGATTGTGGGGAAAGCTTGGTTCGTTCGTGAGGTGGTAGAAGGACAAAACATACACATCCAAAAGGATGTAAATGTTTATAATTTGGTATGGTTTTATGAAGCAAAAAATATGGTGTTTGATTATTGAGAGTCTGTGAGGGAAGTCGATTTATGAGATGTACGGCAGTGGATAAGGCTTCAACCCAAAATTTTGGTGGAACAAATGATTCAATGAGCAAAGTTCGAACCACATCAAGTAAATGGCGATTTTTTCGCTCAGCCACACCATTTTGCTGAGGGGTATATGGACAACTTCGTTGAGATAGAATCCCTTTTGATTGAAGAAAAACTTGGAATTTTTGTGACATGTATTCCCCACCCGAATCAGAACGCAAGATTTTGATAGTCTTAGAATACTGATTTTCGATTAAGGCTAAAAATTTTTGGAAAACATCAAAGACCTCTGATTTTTGTCGCAAAAAATAGATCCAAGTGAAGCGACTGTAATCATCAATGAACGTTACAAAATATTTGTAATGATTATGAGAAATAACAGGTGAAATTCCCCAAACATCACTATGGATTAAATCAAAAGATTCATTTTTATGAGTAGCATGAGATGGAAAAGGTAAGGTTTTGCTTTTACCCATTTTGCAACTAGAACAATTAAAATCAATATTTTTAGACAAGGTTTTAGTTCCTAATACACCAGACTTAAACAAAAGAGAAATAGTCTTATCATTAGGATGACCCAACTTCGTATGCCATAAGTGATATTCATCTTGAACTGAAGTAGTAAGAAAAGAAGACACACTTTGAAGCTTGGTCGGTTCATGGATATTAAGAGGAAACGATCTGCCCCATTTAGGTCCCTTTGCCACCGTTTTCCCCGTCATTACCTCCTGCACAACACAACCAGAGGGAGAAAAAATGACTTCACAATTATTCTCCACTATTTGTCCAACAGATAATAAATTTGTAGTGATTTTAGGAGCAATAAAAACATTCTTCAGAAAAGGAGAGGAAGAAATATCACCAGTAGCCATAATGGGAACATGATTCCCACTAGCAGTCTCGATTTTCAAGTGCCCATCATATTTTTTAATGTTACACAGATTGTCAAGTGATGGAGTCATGTGATTTGATGCAGCTGAATCACAAAGCCAGATTTTAGAGAGGGATTTGTTTTTACCCGTAATTCCAAGTGCAGAAAGAGCTGAGATGACTATTTGTTGAACTGCCTCTTGAGTAAGTACAGAAACAGCTTGTTGAGAAGCATTATTCGATGTTGATGCCGCCAAATGATTGGTTGTTGAAGCATGCAAAGCCTGAGATGTACGATTCTGGGGACGCTTTCTACACTCTGAAATAATATGTCCCTTAGTTTTGCAATAGTTGCAAAATTTTTGGAACATTGACTTGCAATATGACCAAATCCTTTGCAGCTGTAACATTGGACTCCAGCCAGGTTCCGAGTTTTGGTTTGTGCTGCATACGCAACATTGAGAACATTGGATAAGCTGCCTTGCTGTTCTAAGGCATGCTGCGTCTTTTGACGTTGTTCCTCCCTAAGCAATTCACTCAAACAATCATCCAAAGATGGAATGTTAGTCCTAGCCAACAAATTGGATCTGACAATCTCAAATTCAGATCTGAGATTCATCAAAAAACGATCTCTTTGACTAGTTTGATGAAGGTTTATGACTGTCTCCAAAGATGCTTCAGGAATAGAAGCATATAAAATCTTAGTATATTCAGTCCACAAAGCAACAAAACCCGAATAATATTCCTGGATTGACAAATTTCCCTGCGTGTAAGTGGACACATCTTGCTCCAGTTGAAAACGCCTAGCTGAATTATCTTGAGCATACACTTTTTTTAGATACTCCCACATCGCTTTCACTGTTTTGAATGGTCTGAGGTTGGCAGCAATGGAAAGATCCATTGTTTGCAACAACCAGCTTTTCACACGAGCATCTTTTGTTTCCCATTCAGCTGTTTTAGTTGAATCCGTCGGCTTACTAGTCGAACCATCAACAAGTCCCCATAAGTCTTTTCCCTGAACATAAATCTTGAATTGAAATTCCCAATCAAAGTAATTCTTGCCTGTGAATTTGATGCAAGCAACAACGTCAGAATTTTCCATGATTAGAAAACCAAGATGATATGAAAAAAGGGGGAAAAAAAAAAACAACACAAGATGAGAACTATCTCAGACAAGAAAACACAAGAGAGGTATCTCGTAAGGCTCTGATACCATAACAAGACAAAAGAATTTGGAGAAAATTCTGTATCTCTTCATGCTTCTGTATCATATACATTTATACAAGAGATAGCCTACAATATTCCTAAATTTAAGCACATCACATCCCATATTTACATCCCCAATAAATTCCCAGATTACAGCTATTAAATACCAGAATTATAGCAAATTAGTAAATATATATACAATAATTACAGCTGATATTAACTCACTATATAGCTGTTATTGACAGGTAATGGGTAATTTTGATTGGAGTTTGATCAGGAAGGAAAAAAAGAAGATGACGGTAGTGGTATTTTTCTTTCTATATTAAATTATCATTTACTGATTGCCGTAGAGGATTGCACATGGGAGGAGAAGATAAACGGAGAGGGAAAAAGGACACTCGAAGGTGGAGAGACACCAAGAGAAAGGTTGTAGGTTATTATCACAATGGTCGTGGCAAAACAATCAATCAAGGAAAGCAATGTTTTTAGCAATTTTAATTTTTAGTATTTGTAATGAAATCTGAGATTTTACTCATGCAAGTGCAAAACAAATACTTAAATTTTATACAATCTCACTCTTCAATGTAGGCACAAGAAAAAAATCTAATGTTTATCCTCTCGCAGCTAGTCCGCCGCGGGGCTTAGCCAACGGCACGTGCCTCTGGGGGTCGGATGGCCCCTACTGCGGATCGGCAAACGAGCGACAGACACGCGCGTCGCTTCTGGCCCGGATTCTGATTTAGAGGCGTTCAGTCATAATCCAGCGCAAGAAAACTGACTGGCGGGATCCCCCTAAGGGTTGCACCGCCGACCGACCTTGATCTTCTGAGAAGGGTTCGAGTGAGAGCATGTCTGTCTGGACCCGAAAGATGGTGAACTGTACCTGAGTGGAGCGAAGCCAGAGATAATGATATAATGATAATGATTAACACTTTCATCATTTTATTTTCAAGAAATAATTATGATGTCTTTAATTTTTACTTCAGTTTCATTGTTTAGTCTTTTTGCCTAAGAACGGCTCCTCACACATTAATTGAAAATGAAATTTAAATATAATCATTTAAAGTAGAGTGAAGTATATATAAGTTTTTAAATTATGTCATTATTAACATTTTCGTTCTTATATTTTTGGAAAATGATTATAATGTTTTTAACTAAAATGACTTTTTGAGACAGAAAGACCGACAATGAATAAAATGAAATCAAAAATGTCATAGTTATTTCTTAAAAGGAGAAGGAAGAATGTGTTTTTTTTTTTTTTTTTTTAACATAGATAAATGTGTTAATCAAGACATACTCTTCAGACCCAAATCTATTTTACCTCGAAGGAAAAAGAAAAAAATTACTGATTGCTATCGCTAGTGGGTTGGTTTTCACTTCACTTGCGACATTGTCGAAGGCTCAGACAAAACCCCCCCACGCGCATGAAAAGCACGTGTCCTGTACCTGACAAATGAAACTGAAACTTTTGCTGCATAAAAATCGTCTCTCTGAAGAAAGAAACCGAAAAAAATCCAGGCAGACTCTGTAAAAGAAACTGCGAGAAACTGAAGGAAAGTTAGAGACATTTGCGCTTCTCTAATGGCTAATCTGCCTCAGTCTCTCTCCATGAATGCTCCTTTTGGTGGCCCCAGTGCCTCCACTCCTACCGCCGCCGGTGCACCGCCTAACAAAGACCGAAAAATGGCGTCAGCAGAGCATTTGGTGCTTGACCTAAGTAATCCAGATCTTCGAGAAAACGCCCTTCTTGAGCTCTCTAAGGTAAGATTAATTTGATCACTTCTTCGATTGTAACGCTTTTCTGTCTACTTTGATTCAATTTCTTTAGCTGTTATAATAGGAAAAGAAAGGAAATTATGATAAGTAAAATGAAAGGGAAAAGAAAATTAAATTTGTTTTTGATTGTGTGGGTCTTAACTTAAGAGATGGAAAGATAGTGGATTTGATACTACAATTTAGAAAGCTCTATCTCCCCGTTTCTCTGCATTGTGGTAGGAAATGTTAAGTGGGTAATTTTCCCTCTTCTTTCATTTATTATTTCCCTTTTTCATTTAAAAACCCAAACAAAGAGTTGTATCGATTTTCCTTTTGGTTCTTCTCATTTCCCCTAATTGCTTTTAAAACAAACAGGCTTAGGGTTTCTTATTTAATCGAGAAAGGTGCTATTGTTGTGCAGTTTCCAACGTGTTATCATAATGTTTTTATTGGTAATGATACAATTTTATTAAATTTGGCTGTTTACCGAGTGGATTTCTGAATTTTGCCTCTGGTTCCTACAATACCCCATGCTTCACTTGTACGAAGCTGTTATGGACAGGAGTGCTAAGTCACTTATCTGAGCCTTTTGTGCTATGCATGTCCAGGAACACCCTCCCCCTTCTCTCCCTCCCTTCCTCCCTCTCTCTCTCTCTCTCTCTCTCTCCACACGAAACATTTGCACTTGCATTTCATTAATGGCTGGGATTGATGGCTGCACACAACTGCCAATACCATTGGCCTTTAACTTTATAAGGAGTTTGAGTTTCTGCTTTATGCGTAATGCCATTTCGTTCCTGAAATTTTCTATTTGGACAAGTTTGGTTATTATGTGGCTATGTTGCATGGAAACGGAAACGTGGAAGCGCCGGAAATGTTGTTTTTAAAAGTATAGGAAACAGAAACACGTAAATATGAATTATGTGGCTATGTTGCATGGAAACGGAAACGTGGAAGTGCGGCAAATGTTGTTTTTAAAAGTATAGGAAACAGAAACACGTAAATATGAAAAATATAGGGATATATTTGTAAATATAAAAAATAAATTATTATAAACCATCAAATACATTCAACAATAAGTCAAGTCCAATCAACATTTAATCATATCCAAAAGAATTACAAGTTCCATACTCATAAAAAGTGCATGTTTTGTGTATTTATTTATGTATTTTCTTTAATTAGAGAATTGAATTTATGAGAGCTTTCAATTTATAAAAACATATTTCTGAGAGGGGAAACGGGTCTCCAAATTTCCTAATTTGCAGAAACGACTCCCAAGACGTTTCCAAATGTTTCCATGCAGGAAATGTTTCCGAAATGCAGAAACGGCAGCCAAAGAAAGTTTCCGGCCAACATAGTTATGTGGGATGGGGATGATCATGCTAGATTAAGAAGTGTTTAGCTTAGGAAATGAGCTGCATATCAGGTATTGGCAGTACTTGACCATGGTGTGATCATCCTTTAGGTTCTACTGTGTCAAAAGGTTGATCAGTCTGAAAGAAACATGAGTTACATGTTTGGTATCCTTTTGTGCTGACTGACAACTGTGTTGGCTAACAACTGTGTATGTGATGTCTCAGTAAGTATTCACTGGCATATAATATCTTTAGAGTCCTAGTTTTGAAACTATCAACCAATTCAAAGGTTCAGTCAAAACTCAGTTTAATCATCTGTTGGAGATGTATCTTGGGAGATTGCTGTCAAATTTGGCTAAATGATAGAGTAGTTTTCGAGGATTATATGTTGAAAACTTTTCACAATGTAAAGATCATATAGACGTGCAAGGCTTACCCTTTCTTTTAGGTTTCTAATATTCTAAGAAGAATCTAGAGTCTTCTTTATATGGAAGTGGTTGCAACATGAATGAGATTCCATAATTGTTGGGCCCACTCTCTCCACTAATTGGATTTTTCATGTCCTTATTTTTCTAGCTTTGTACACATTAAAACAACCAAGTATAAATTTTCCACATAAACTTTCTTGTTTATTTTAATCAGGAAACTGAATCATGAGTGGAGGGATTACATTTCTCCAGTACTTGAATTAGTCAATATTCATGTGTGGATTTACCAATGCTCTTTTCTTTAAGTGGATGCAATTTGCTGCTGAGCAATTTGTGTGCTGTAATTATAAACTGGTGTCTGCCTTTGGTTTCATTTTTTAGAACAAGGAATTATTTCAAGATTTGGCTCCTTTCGTGTGGAATTCTTTTGGTACTATTGCTGCACTCATACAGGTATGCCTAATAAACTTGTGTTTGTTTTGGTTTTTATTTTTTAGAAGAGAGAATTATTTCAAGATTTGGCTCCATTGTTGTGGAATTCTTTTGGTACTATTGCTGCACTTTTACAGGTATGCCATCTGAAGTTGGTATTAGATCTTGGTCCTTTGTTTTACTCTTTTTTTTTCTGTATTTGAAAATAAAATCGTCCATTGTATTCTCTAGTATATTTGAATAAAACTTTCTTGAAACTTTATAATTCTCTTCCCAAATTGATATGTGGAAGCTGCATTTCTAAGCTGAAAATGATACTCATTTTGGTACGAAATGGTCCTTGTGAAACATGAAAAAATGGGAGATGGTGCTGGGGTAGCATTTATGGTTGGGTGGAAGTACTAATTAGTTCTTGACTCTTTGTGGAATTTGTTAAAATATATTTTGCTGCATGTCTATTCACATGTGATAGTGTATAGTTCAAGGTGTTTCTTTTAATTGAAGCTAATATGCAAGATAGACTGACCACATTTTTCTGGTACCACGCTTTTGACATAATGCCTATTTTTGTTAGGAAATTGAATTTCTTAACCATCATATCCTTTGTGTCTGATATTTCCAAATGTTTGAATTTTGTTTCTACTTGCAGGAGATAGTTTCTATATATCCTGTTTTATCTCCACCAAACCTCTCTCCCGCACAATCAAACCGAGTTTGCAATGCTCTTGCTCTTCTTCAGGTCAAATCTTTTCCTTTCTTTCTTTGATGTTTCAATATTGTTTCTAAAATAGTCGTTCTGCATAGGAAATCAAAGCTGTAAATTTTCTTAATTGGAAGTTTGTTCCATACCTAGATTGTCACACTTTTTTATTGAAGAAATGAAGTCAGGATGTTTCAGTGCTTTATCTTCTTCGGATGAAATGTTATGTAAGGATGCTTAACGGAGAGAGAGAGAGCAAGAAAAAAAAAAGAAGAAGAAAAGGTCTTTATGCTTTGGGTTCTCACTAAATCTTTTGACACATATCATTAGTCCTTTACATGATTAACGTCATAAATGTGACATTGGTGGTCTTAATATGCCCGGTAATTCTGTAAGAATTGAAGGATTTAGATAGACAGTGTGGGGGATCAACAATATATTCCTCTCAGAACGTGGAAAAGCTTGAACCACCGTTCTCAAAATACAATCTGTAATATGGTTAAATTTTATCTTTTAAAAACAACTTTCCTAATTTTGTTCTATATGTTATCTGTTCTGGGAATTTGAGCAAAATGTTGGTAGTATGTGGTGTTTTAACCCAAAAAATTCTAGAGCATGTAACCAGGTTAAACACAGACAATTTTCCTTTTTTTTTTTTTTTAATTTAACCTATGATCAGCTTCTTGTTTCATTTTCTTGCATTGATAATTGCATGCCCAAATTTTTGTATAGCAGAATTTAGGTTTTCTGAATTGCTGGTTCAAGATGGTTTTAATGCTTTGCAATCTTTTTACATTGTCTTACAGTGTGTAGCCTCTCATCCAGACACAAGGATGTTGTTCCTCAATGGTAATGTTCTTGATCTCAATTCTCATAAACTCAACAGTGTTGCATTGAGAAACTGCCAGTTTCCTAGTTCCATCTTACCTTGTGGAATCAACAAATCTTGTTCATGGCAACATTAATTTTTCTCCTGGCTCCATGGAGATGATGTAGTGCAACTAATATGATATTAATGGTTCTTCCAACTGATACTTTCTCCTTTACAGCTCATATACCCTTGTATCTTTACCCTTTCCTTAATACGACTAGCAAGTCAAGGCCTTTTGAGTACTTGAGGCTGACCAGCTTAGGTGTCATTGGTGCCCTTGTGAAGGTACGTCCTTGCTGATATTCAGTTAACTTTATGTTTTATTCATTTGCCTATATATTTCTCTTAACAGGTTGATGACACTGAGGTTATTAGTTTCCTTCTCTCAACTGAAATAATTCCATTGTGCCTGCGTACCATGGAGATGGGTAGCGAATTGTCAAAAACAGTTGAGTTTTGGTTTGAGTCTTTTTTATTTATCCTACTGCTATATCTGTGACACTGTTTATTCCTTTTGGAAATGTGTTTTATCTTCTCCTAATTAACTTTGAGTACATAATCTTACGTTTCTTATTTGATTTGGTTCCTTAAAATTCTTTTTTCAGTCACTAGAAGGAATATCTTGTAAGTTTTGCCATTCAATATCTTAGAAATTTTGGTTTTTAGCATAGACAAGATTGTCATTCTCGTATATCTCTTGTAAGCAAGTTGCCAACAAACAAATTTACTACTTTGGTTATAGTTAGTTTTGTGGAGTGGAATGGAATAGCTCATTATGATTGGCAGCGTCACTCAATTTGACTTGGTTTCAACAAGGTCACTGTTGCTAAATTCTTGTCGATATCTATGTAAGTTTTTTATGTGATGGCTAAATATACAACCTTATAGCCTATAAAACTACTTCTTAAAAAGAAAAAAAGGTTAATCGGTTCGTAGATGGGGCTGAATTTTATCACCCTCTCTAGATACTGACTTTACTGAAACCAATACTGAAGAATTGAGTGATTTATTTGATGCAAATTGAAGCTATGTAATTATGCTGCAATTAACATGAGCGAACTAAGCCATTATTTTTTATGTAAAATGAGGCCAGTGTATGCTTTTCTTGCTAAAATTGTATGCAGCTGATCATTTAAAAATTCTGAAGAAAATAATGAGATGGTATGTCTGAAAAATGCAAAGTTAGTTTTGTGGACATTTGTGTGGGTTCTTGTTTTGGTATTTGCAGCTGTCAGGCTACTGAGACTTTTTGCTAAAGAATTTTCTGATGGCAGGTTGCAACATTTATTGTTCAAAAAATCTTGTTGGATGATGTGGGCTTGGATTATATTTGTACTACAGCAGAACGGTTTTTTGCAGTTGGTCGAGTTTTGGGCAACATGGTTGCAGCACTGGCCGAACAACCCTCATCTCGGTTGTTAAAACATATTATTCGATGTTATCTTCGACTGTCAGATAATCCTAGGTACAGTATTAAGTTAATAATGGCTCCAAGGATCCATTTCTTTTCTTTCATCAATTTGTTTGTTCTTTTTCTTCATCATCTGTTGTCAACCATTCATTTTGGCTCATGTTTAAATTTTGCATATGCTATTGTCTTTGGAATTCAGGGCTTGTGACGCATTAAGAAGTTGCCTGCCAGACATGCTACGAGATGCCACCTTCAGTAGTTGCCTTCGTGTAAGTACTGCTTGTGTAATTTGTCATCTTGAAACAGAAACATTGTGTTCCTCTGGAGAAGGGTAATGCATGGCTTGTTATCTTAGTCAAACAAGATATGATATACTGTGGGATATACAGCCAGCGAGTTTTACTATACGTAAAAGCCTTCTTTATATTCATATCAAACAAGGGATTAGGGTTCATACTTTAACTAACAGTCTTTCTAATGCTTTCAGGAAGATCCAACAACTAGGCGATGGCTGCAGCAGTTGCTTCACAATGTAGGAGTGAATCGGGTTCCAGGGCTTCAGGCTGGTGGGGGTTTTGATCACATGCTCGTGAACTAAAATTGAACTGCAAAACTTTCTTAAGATTGCGTGCTGTTATTTGCAATTCCGGCAAATGACTCATCATCTTTGATTTTTTTTATGTGAATTAGCATCAGGTGTTTAATGTAGTTACTGCTTGTCGGCATGGAATAACCCCAAAAGAGAAAGTTGTCTCTGTGCCAGTAGCTTTAGTGTTGTTCATGTGTAATGGGAACTGGGAAAAATGTTGTTCATATTGATTTTGGGGGGTGAGTCCCAATGGTTTAATGCTTTTGCTGTGATTGGATTTCAGACTATTACAGATCAAATTTTAGAAAATTATAAGAAAATCATTATATTCATTTAATTTCTATTCAGGCTGCCCTTCTTTTGCATTTTCCCTATACGTTCTGGCGGAGTATGTATACCTATTTTGTGTTGCTGCAGTCAGTCTCAGTCAGAGACATTGGTGGCATGTTTTTTTTCCTTTGAGAAAATTAATTAATGTTAATGTGTATTTAAATATTTATGATAACATCTTTTATTTTTTAAGCTAATAATCATAGATTGAATTAGTCTTGTAAGAAAACAACACAAATCAATTAACTAAAAATAAATTTTAAATTCTTTTTTCTCTTTTCTTTTTTGGTATGACTTCATAATATGTATATGGTTCATTCAAAGGTAATATATATTTTTTTTTCTAGTGAATTATTAGTTATTTATTATGTGTCTTCATTAGATTGGTTCAGTTTGGTGTATAAATGGGCTCATATGCCATGATAACGGTTTCTGAAACTCACAAACCAAAAAAGCATAAAGCAGTTTTTAGCGTTCTTCAGGAAACAGAAAACATAGTCGTAATCTTAGCAGTTAAGTCAACTGATGAAAACTACCTCATTACATAACCTTCTCTTCAGCGACTGAGAATTAGTACATTAAGTCACCAACTTGTAACTAAAGTCTAAATGGACCCCTTTCACAATCACCCCGCCCATGCTTCCTCCGGATTCTGCTTGCCAGCGTCGGCCGCCGCCCCTGCCATTCCTAACGCCGAGCCTCCATCATTGCCGCCATCAAGCGAAATGGAAGAATCGGTGTTTGCCGTTGAAAAAATCTTAAACTATTCTTTCAAAAACAAACGCCTTCTTGAGGAAGCTTTAACGCACTCCTCGTATACAGACTCTGCCTCTTATCAGCGTCTTGAGTTCCTCGGCGATGCCGCTTTAGGACTTGCCGTGAGTTGCCATGTTTTTCTAGCTTATCCTCAGCTCGATCAAGGCCAGTTAACTCTTCTGCGTGCTGCTAATATAAGCACGGAGAAACTTGCTCGAGTTGCGATTAGGCATGGGCTTTATCGCTTTGTAAGACGTAATGCTGCTTCCCTTGACGATAAGGTAAAATTAGATGAGGAGTGGAGGTATTTTGTACTTCAATTTAGTTCTGTTTATGTTTTGCTTTTTTCTAAATTTCTGTTTGCTTAATCCATACGTAGGTTACGGAATTTACTGATGCAATAATTCATGAAGATGATCCAGTTGCTCATGGTGGCTCAGTTAAAGCGCCTAAAATTCTTGCTGATATTATAGAGTCCATCGCTGCTGCTATATACTTTGATGTCAATTTCGATCTTCAAAGATTATGGGTGGTAATTGAATTTAGAATTAGATTAATTTCTTTAACGTTTGTGAGTTTATGGCAATTGTATATAAGGTATTTTGGTTGTGTTGCACTTACAGATATTTAGGGGTCTTTTAGAGCCCATTGTTACCCTTGAAGACTTGCAGCAACAGCCGCAACCAGTTACAAAGTTGTTTGAGCTTTGCCAAAAGCATCGGAAGGAAGTTGATATCATATACTGGAAAAAAGAGGCAAAACATATTGCTAGTGTGTTGGTTGATGGTGAATTTATTGCTTCTGGTTCTTCTGAGCAAAAGGAAATTGCAAAGCTTAACGCTGCTAAGGTAGCTTTGCAGAAATTATCACTTTCTCTGGCTTCTAATGTTGGTCTGTCTGATGACATGGACATTGTGGACGGATCATTTGAGATTGAAGGAGCCAAACAGAAGTTGCATGAACTCTGTGGCAAGAGAAAATGGCCAAAACCAAGTTACAAGTATGCATTTTTAGCTACAGCACACTTAATAATTTATAACTGGATGCTTGCAAATATTTGTTTGTGAATTTATTATTTTCATAATTTATGTTTGCTTCATGGGTTGATCTTCTATCTTTTGAGTTTTGACTATGTCTTGGTAAAACTCCTTTATAAACTCTCATATTCAGTTTCATCGAGAATCTATATTAGTTTAAAGTGCTATTAGCGTTACAAATTGCCATTAGTAAATTCTTAGCTTGCATATTACCAAAGTGCTGCTATGATCGAATGATGAGGATTGATTTGATATTGGATTTGTACCCCAACCTACTAGTTTACCATCCAATATGCATCGATAGGTGAAGGGGAATAAAGTGGTGGGAATTAGGTAAATTGAATAAAATGAGGCATTCAAATTTTGAGTTTTGGAAGGTAGTTTTTGGTGAACAAATTATGTCAGGGCTTTGATTAATGTATTATGGCTAAGAAAAGCTCTGAAAACAACTGAGTTTCTTTGCTTTTTCATTTAGCAATTTACTCTTGTCAATCTTCGACTTCTCTACTTGTCTTCTAAATACAATTTAACATGCAGAATTGAGAAAGAAACGGGCCCTTCACATGAGAAGAAATTTTTGTGCTCAGTTCAGATTGCAACTATAGATGGCCTGCTCAGCATGGAAGGAGAAGAAAAAATGAGAATAAAAGATGCAGAAAATTCTGCAGCTTCATTAATGATACGAGCTTTTCAAGAAAATCATATTGCCTGACATTCTATTATCCTTAAATAACCTGCAGTATGAGGTGTTATAGCAGGGATGCTTTTGGTACTTGCTTTGAGTACAGATTGATTGACGAGTTGCAAACGTTCTACTCAACCTAGTTGTTAGCAAGAAATTAATTTCATGTATCATTTGTATTTTTCTTTACTGGTTCTTCCTCCAATAAACTATACTGCATAATGTTAAATGTTTCAAAGTTGGAAATAGTGATTTGTGTAATGCAACTTTTTAAGTAATGGGTCAGTGATGTTTGTATGCTATTGTAATCTGTGTAATTCCATTTTTAACTGCTGATTGTTACAGTATTTGTCAAGTGTAATACATAGATGAGCTTGAAATAACGGAAAGGCTAAATATATAGATGTATACAGTTGATTTTTTGATATTATAGGAAAAAGAATTTCCTTCATCCTCGGACAATTGGAGAAATTGATCTAAAACCTTGTGTTTTGGGGACTATTTTTAGGGAAAATAGATTCAAATGTTTTTGAGAGACTTATTTATTCTCCTCGTTGTATTGTAGGAGCCCACCAGTGCTATTTATTAATAAGGAAAAATGATACAATAAGTTTATATATCATTAAAAAAGGATACAGAAACATCAATGGGGTGGTGGCGCAGTTGGCTAGCGCGTAGGTCTCATAGCTAAAACAGTTGAGTCATCCTGAGGTCGAGAGTTCGAGCCTCTCTCACCCCATTTCTTTTTTATTCTTATATATTTTTTTTATTTGTCAATAATGATGCTCATTGTAATTTTAATTTATTTGTAAGAAATAATTAAATAAAATATTTACCATAGTTTTTCATATTTTGCTTTTTTGTCTGAAAATTTGAATAAATTCAAAATCAAAAAGAAGATTCATGACCAAAACTTTAATTAGTATAAAACTTTCATCGTTAACAATTTTCATTTTATTAAATCTATAATTATATTACATACTGTTCAAGATTTTGTATTTTATTTCAATGGATTTTTTAGCCATTAAAAATAAATTATGCTTAACCTACATTATTTTTACCCCATAGCAAATATAATTAATTAAATTAAAGTATCTTTATTAAGATTCTTATTTGACTTATAATTATAATTCTTAATTAAAATATGAAAAAACTTCCACAAAAGGACAATATATTATTAGCAAATCAATATTATAGTATTATTGAGTTTAATGTTAATATTATAAGTAAAATTAAAAATGAATATTCTAAAAATGAAATTTAATATCATAAATTTCATAATATCATGAAAAATAAAAATAAAAACACGATTTGCATGCATCACAATGATAGAAGCTGATGTATATCTCCCAAACAACTTCATCCTCAAAAATAACTATCCAATGTGACAAATACGCGTATCAAACAAAACGGGAATAATACTAATGACATATTTACTAAAGTGAAAATTACAGTACAATTTACGTGGTTTGCAAAATTCAACTAATCTATCTCTGTCTTTTTTAAAATATATTAATTTATTCTTATATTTTACTTCTGTTATACCACTAGGTCCTTCTGTCCATTTTTTACATGCTTTTCCGTTAAATCGATAAGAAAACACAGAAATCAAAAGAGAGATATTAAAGTATTATTCCAAGAAATTACAGTACGGTTTCCATGGTTTGAAAAATATAACTAATCCGTCTTTGTATTTTTAAAAATAAAATGAGTATTTTTATCATTCATAAAGTACTTAACGGAAAAAATATAAAAATTAGACAAAAGAACCTTATAATTTGATGAAAATAAAATATAAAAATATTTTAATTTATTTAAAAAAAAAAAAAAAAAAGACAAAAACAGATTAGTAGTATTCTATAAAACATATGAATCGTACTGGAAAAAAGAAAAGAAAAAGAAAGGAAAAGAATGCTTCTCAATCTCACAGCCATATTGCCAGAGATATAAAGTTAAAGAGGAAAAAAGGTATTCAACTTTTTATAACAAAAGAATGGAAAACTGACCATTCCTTTGGACACAGAACGTGTAATAACACAAATATGAATATTCCATCTCATTTGATAAATTAAAATGTCTTAATCCAACTTAAGTTTGAAGACTCACAATTTTTTTTTAAATTGATAATTTATAAATTTACAAACAACAAAAACTCTAAATTTTCAAGCTCCAATAGAGTTCAAACTCGAGCTTAAGCTCAAATATACATTTATGAAATTTGACTTATTTACAATCTTAATTATAACATCTTATTGTGAATAGCCTAAAAATCATAAAACAAATAATTCTTGACCGCTAAGATAATTAAATTTAACAATGTTATCTAATAATAAAAGTAATACTTTTCAAATTAATATCACCAATCTCGAGTCCTCTCACTCACAGTATAATTCATAATACTATTTTGATCCACTTATTCTTCCGATGAATAAAAGATTTCTGGAATATAAATACTTATAATGAAATGAAACTTCTGGGAATGATATATATACATACAAACTAAATGAAGGCCTCTTGATACTGAGACCAGGGATTGAGATTCTAGGAGTGGAAAAAAAATTTTAATGATGGTCCGATATGCTTACATTCTTGCCTTTTCCAAGAAAAATAAATAAATAAATGAATATCGCAATTTTATGGAAATTTCTGTATCTTTATCAATATATGAACATGAACTTTCATATCCCTGAATGTGTTATATCTCTTAGAAGTATTCTAAAGTTTTTTAAAGAAATTAAAAAAAAAATGTATTAGTTTCCATCATAAAAGAAATAATAAAGACCAGAAATAACACCATGCATCAGGATCTTAATGATATTTAAAAATTAAATATATATTCATATTTAATATATTTCTATGACACTATCAACACATTAAATGTCATTGAAGTGTCTGTACACTTACTTATATGATCACAGATAAAAACAAAGCATGATCATAGCAACAAATAGAAACCAATTATGTACAAGAAAAAAAAAAAAAAAAAAAAGAACAGTAAACTCAGTAAGTATATATATAAGTAACCATGAATTAAAAGTAATGGTTGTACCCTCATCATCATCAGCTATCTAATCATATATAATTAATTCAAAACCATTGATTCTATGAACTGGTGATCATAAAATCACATGATTTTAAAATATTAATAATTAATTGAAAAACCCATGAATTCTCTTCCAAGACTCTTCCCTTTGCATTTTTAATTGTTTATAGAAATTCCCAATAAATGTCTCAGCTTTAGTGAATAATTCTTGCCCACTAAGCTCACCAACTTCTTCTCCTTCTCCTTCCACCACTACTACTGGTTTATTTTCTTGAACATCTTCCATTTCTGTTGTACTCTCTGCATTTCCTATGAAAAAAAGACTAGGCATAGAAGGGCATTTTTTTACTTTATCCGCTTTATTTATGCTAGCAGAGCTAACAATCTTCTCTGAAGCAGATTTTTCAACAACCCTAATTGGTTTCTTTTCAGTACATGCAGGCTGAGGGGAGGAAGCTAATTCTTGGGTTATTGGCTTTGTTGAAATGGAAACGACAGAATTTTTTTTACTATCGTCTAAAGGCTTGGAAAAGGCTGCAGAAAGAAGGCCGGCTTCAGCTCCAAGAGCGAGAATAAGAAGATTAATAATGAAGTAAAGATACTTAGGCCTTAATGAAGAAGATAAAAGAGGTGTAACAAAAAGAAGAGCAGCTAAGAGTGATAGCATCAGAATTTGAGATTTCTTGAAATTGCTCATAATGTTCATAATAATAACTATAGAGGTTAATTTGAAATTCGAAGAGGCTTGTTAGTATGATTTATGGAGTATAGAGGAGTTTGTGGCAGAAGAGGCCATGTGCAAACCTATGCAAGGACAAGTATATATATAGAGAGAAAGAAATACTGTAGAAGGACAGGTAATGGAAGTTGTCATGTAGGGATGATAGTTGCATCTGTTTATTTTCTGTCCAAAAACATAGAAAAAAAAGTACAGAATAAAATCTGTGAAATGGATTCTCTCCACTCTATCTTTAATAGGATTTAAGATTATGTTAATCAATTTAATGATAATATGATTAGCTGATGGTTAATAAATTAAAATGACAATCTTTTCAATTGTAAATTTCACTTTCATATGTATTGTAGTCATAGAACAATCAAATCCTAAATGAGGTCAGCCTACTGTAATGGTACGATTTTAGCTGTTCTGTATATTCAACAAATGAGCATATTCTGATTCCTATTGAATTCAAAAAGGGCCTAGTGTACTAATTTTCTTTCTTTTCTTTTGTGGAACCTAATGGTGAAGCAGTTGAAATCAAGTTTACAGTCATTAATTATTAACGATGAAAGCAAATGATACAATTTTATCATGCAAGAATGTAAAAGAAATTATAACCAAAATACAGATAATTATCCAATGATTAATATAAAATTAATTCACAAACCATTAAAGAAATTTCTTGAAGTTATAAACTTTTCATGCATGGAATGGAAAGATGATGAGACAGAATCCAACGTCAATTTTCAGATTTGGATTCTAAAAAGAAAAAAAAGAGATATGTAATATAATTCCTAGGAAAAGTATAAATTGGTAGGAAGCTAGAAGGCTATAGGGACAAGAGAACATGCAATAGGGAGAACATTATAATCTAATTGGACAATGGTTGATAAGGTCGGCGTGAAAGCATATATTCATATTTTCTAATCTTTCTTTTCACTTTTTTATTTTATTTGCTGTTTTGTTTGTTTAATGAATTGTTGAACAACACCAACACACGCACAGCTGGTTGGTTTGTGGTCTTCCATCCCCACATAAACTTAGATGTTTGATTCCTACTAGTAAGAGTGGGCAGTGGTTAAGAAAAATACTGCAGGTCCAAGGTTTGATTCCTAGTAATTGCACCTGTAGTGAGTGGTCTTCTATTCCAACATCAACTTGAGGTGCTTGGTTTAGCCTGGTATGGACCCTGCTTTAGTATGTGTTTTCATTTTCATTTTTTACAACACTAAAAAAAGAATATTTGCTCCCCCTTACCCCCCAAATAAGCACTTGCACCTAGTGGACAAGTGGTCCATTTCAACTTCACACCCCCCTGCCTATTTAGAACCCAAATAAAATGCCAATGGTAATAAACTATAACTTAATTACCTAAGGTTAAAATAGGCAGTGCAAAGCTATGTAATATAGAATGTCTATAGCTATGGGCTATTTTTTTTTCAATGACCCATCAACATACAGCCCAAAATCTCTCTTTTCTATCTGTCCCTTTGTGTCAGGTGCACAAGTATTCAATTTCATATTGCTTTTCTGCTTGTCCTAAAGTGATTGATGACCAAAAGAAAAGTGGGTCAATAATAAAAGAGAAAATGCAAGTATTATGAGTGTCTCTCATAATACTTTTTTCAAGGTTTGCTCAGTGGCCAAGTATAAGATACAGAGAAAGAAACCCTTTCGCAAAATTTCAAGTTTATCCAAATTGTGTCACCTTTTTTCCCCGCCTGCAATGGATTAGATAATCATATCTTTATATCCATTGACAAACATACATTATACATATATATTATCTATGAGGTCAATTATAATGTATTATAAGTGACCCCACAAATCATGAGGGCCACATTGGATATCATATCATTGTCGTCGTCATCATCATCTAAGATCATGAGATTCCTATTATCTCTTTTCTTTTTTATTTCTAGGAAAATCTCACCAAGTAAACTACGTTTGTGCATCTTTCCTCATTTGAAGACTGAAAAATTATCCTCTTTCCTTCAAAGGTATTTGAAATTTGAAATGGCACTCAGTCAAAGAAAAAGGAATATTTCCATGCAATGCACTGCATGTTTTGCTTCATTGCGAGGAAAAAAAAATTAACTAGTGGTACAATAACAGTACCTTTATATACTGCATTTGATCTTTCCTTATCCTGTGATGGAAGTTTCTGGAAGATAATACACCAAAAAAACAATGATTGTGAAAGATTAAGAGAGCAAATTAAGATAATAACCAGATGCTTAAGTATCTGCATTGTAATACAGAATTCTCATGCGAAAAGTCGAGTTCAAACCAAGACATCACACACACTCTCTAAAATGTGAACCTAACGTTGTTCACAATCCAGACTTGATCAGATACTCCTGCAGATTGCCAAGAAAGCATCATTTATTATTTTAAGATATATTTGTTTCCTCTTTTACAGTTTTATGTCATTTTCATTTGAGCAAAATGAATTGAACAGCACACCTCATTCTCACCAGATATTAATAACACTACCCTATAAAGCTAGTATTCCACACGTTATTCTTGCCAAAGACCAGAAAGTGCATACCAGTCACACCACCACACACAAGTACATGCCAATTGGGCCATGGCTGTAAGTCACTAAATCACCTAACCAAGACAATCCTTGGTTCATCCTTCAGAGTCAGACCCCACCACCCCCTAATGCTTACCACTAGAAGAAAAGACTTAGAAGGGTGCTTGAACTTCGAGGTAAACCTTCAAATGGACAAACTTGACCGTCATAATGCCTCCTTACATGGTGCAAAAGAAATTTCATTTTGTGAACTATTACTGATACAGTTTCAATATAATAGTCAAGGTCGCATCACACCGTGCTGTTGTGCTATATAAATCATTTTCCTTGAGTAAATATCTTAAAAGAATATAATTAACCATAATGTAACAAATGCAATTCATCTTTACATAAAAGCTCTAGGATCAAATGTTGACAGCTTCACTGTCAATCGATTATTTGTATAATCAATGTGACCCTCGGACAAAGAACAATCTTGACAGTTTCTAACTTAACTTATCAACCAAAGAAAATAAGTAAAGCCAAGAAGGGTTTAACAAGCAGTCAAGAACAATTCCTAATCATGAAAATTTATATGAAGATCTCAGATATCACTTTGAAATATCTATTTCAAATGATAGCAAATGCAAGGAAGCAGCAAGATCGTTATATATACAATATAGTGGAAAGTGGAAACACAGCCCCCACCACCAGGAAAAAGAAAGAAAGAAAAATGGGTATGCGTGTATCATGCATATATATTACCCAACACTTTCATGGTATTGCTTGGCCCAAACACTCCGGAAAATAGAAATGGAAGATTGGCCCAAATGATTCACAAAAAGAGAAATGGTATATTCTAACATACATTTTGAGACTTACAGAATATCTTTAACTAAGAAAACTGCGCCACTTTGTCCATATTATGGCATAGAGGAGGAAGATGCATACTGAGATCATCCAAGCTGGGAAAATCTTGGATGCTTAATCCATGCTCATTGGCTAAATGCAAAAGGCAGATGAAGCACAAATGCGGTGAGATATCTTCAACAGCTGAAGCTCGACAACCAACAGGAAATGTGGCCAAGACATGTTTGAAAGATACTAAGTGTTGCAAACCTTGTATAAAGTAATAAAAATACACAAGTTTTCAGTGAAATGATTCATGGAGTTCAAAACTTCATAGAAAAAAAAGGCTCAACATTAAAAAGGTAAAAGGAAAGACAGATTTAACTAGACGCTCATGTATTAGATCAAGGACTCGAGCAACTCAATTCCACTAATCATGGACTTGGTGTTCTAATGGACTTATTCAGGGAAAAGTAAAAAAGAAAATACATGCCCGCTTATCATGAAATATTGTGAAACAGAAATCGTGAAATGATATCCATGTTACAAAATGAGTTCTAAAGGAGTATAATATGCTCACTTTTCAGGAACTTCAGTAGATTCTTGAATATGATCCCAGAGCGTTTCTTTCAGTGCCTGTACGTCAACTTGTTTAGAAGTTTCATCATATTGTACTTCAATTTTTCTCACCTGAATGTTAAGAAAAGAATGATTGGTGTGTAAATAAATTTTCTCTGAATAATCTTTAATAAACTTATAAGCCTAATTATAAATCTGATGAAGCAAAATAAATGCAGTAACGGAAAAATCATGTGAATGGTCTACCACAAGTAACGAACAAAGTTACAATTACGGAGAACAACAATCCTTGCATTTAGCTATTCACCGATCACAACAAATAGATCTTTTAAAAAATTAAAACAGGAAAGAACAAGAAATAATACACATGTTAATCTGTGATCCAGATCAAGAAACCCCCTTTGATTGTTGTTCCTTTGAACTATTAGAATAGCAATTTCTTGTGTCATACAAGAAGGAAAGAGAGCATTCTTACACTCACTCCTCACCAGATCACTTATGGAGCACACTGATGTAACTAGAAGGTTGACATAATTGATTTGCGTTTAAAATTCTAGAAGATGTATTCATCGGCACCTGGTGAGAAGATAACTAACCTGGCCTGGCTGAGAAACAAGGTCATCAGCACCTTCCACACCCTGAAAATATTCATCATCATATTGGCCACTAAGACCACTCTCATTGCCCCATGACAACGATGCTTCAGCAAAATCATTTTTTTGTTGCCATGATTTATTATCTAGAAGCATGAAGATAGTTAGTAAAACAAAGAACACTAATTAAAAGGAATTAGATGACCAGATTGAGCGGAGGCAGGATTCATACAGTTACACAAAAACTTTGGAAACAAGACTTGGTTGGCTCAGATGGGTACTGTACCAGGTGACATAATTTTAGAAAAAATTCCATCATTTCAAATGCAGCATTAATTCTTGGTAGAGATATGTAGGAAATAAGGAATAGTCCAAAGCATTGCTTGTCTTCCACTTCCAGAATGGTGCAAAGTTATTGCCAAAAAAATACAAAACAACTTATGTGCTGCTTAAAAAAGAGAAAAATGAAATAAATAAGATATTTGAAGAGGGATGTCATATTCGCTTGCAGATCTATATGTAGTAGAATTTATCACATGGACATTTCCATGTCCTGGTAAATCCATGTAAAAACTATAAAATGCACTATCACACAAACTATCAAACTCTGTATAAAAGCAAGCTCATAGCAACATCAAACGAATCCTAGAAAAAAGAACATATGTTCACAGAAAAATTCATACCTGATAGTTCCCTTCTTTTCTTTCCAAGGCACTGCAGAAAAAGAAGTAATTTTAAAGAACCAACAATAAACTAAGTTGTAAAGAACCAACAATATTCCACTGTTAAAGAGCATTCAAGGATTCATGGGACTAAATAAGCATCATTTTCAGAAAGTAGGATCTGATCAAATTACAATAAGAGAAGAGACTCTGCAACAAATTGACTATAAAATCAATGATGTTATCTGCATAAGAACTTATAGGACCACTCGGTTGAGATTAATGCAGTTATTAAAAAGTGAATTTCTGTTTAGCAAATTTGCATTGTGTTCTATGTAGTTTAGATCATCTGTTCTACATGTCACCATATGTGACTCATTTCTAGAATGGTAGTGACAGATGAATATACACAACCAAATACTTGCAGTCATTAAGATTCCAGTTTTCACCAAATCATTACCATGTTCACACACACATGTACATGCTGGATTCACGAAAAGCTGAAACCAGGAATTATTGCTTCACACAGCCTTCAGACCAAATTATCATCTTTAAACCATTTTTAGCAAGACATAATAGATTTAAAACTTCATATAATGAAGAATCTCATTTTACCGGAATATCAGAAAGAAGAAACAATTTCACAAGATTCTCAGGTTGATAATGGCAATCTTCTGGAAATGTGTTGCTACGTGGTGCTCGGTTTGCAGGTAGTAGTAAGGATTTTAGACTTTTGGAATGAGCAAAGCTATCAACCCTTTGACTATCCAATGATATCATGAAATCAATATCCATATCTGCTTGACTTTTGCTCTTCGTTCTCTTAGTTGCAAATGCTGATCGCTTTCTGCTGCACAGACATACTCTGGACCTACGAAAAATACCATATTAAGTGGCATAAAAAATGGATATGCATGAAAAAACTGCAAACAGGAATAGCATTTCCTTCTACCTTGCTTATGAAATTTCCAGTCATCAGGACCTGCCCACCTATTTTGCTTTGAGTTAATTCCCAACCCTTGAAACAAAAACATGGTAACATTCTCAAAGCTTTGATCTATATCAGGTTCGGATGATGTACAGATTTCATTCTCCTACAAATTTACAGAATCATGTCTAAGCGCCCTTTATTGCCTCCTTCCCTCTTCAATAAAATTAGAAAAAAAATCATGTATTACAATCAATGAAAAACTAGGAATTAAACCATGAAGCCCATAGAAAAAACAGACACCTCCTTATGCCTTGGAAGTGTAGAATCACAAGTAAAGCTCCCATTGAAAATGCTCGCCTCATCATCGTGGCTAAAGGTCCCTGCTTCATAGTTCCCAAATGAACTATTCTCCAACTCAACTTCATTAGTGTTGCATATCTCAACTGTCACATCAAACTTCTGTTCTACACTAAATGCTTCCGATGATCTTTGATCGTCTTCATCAAAATGACAGATTATGTCCCTAAGAGTTGGACAAATTTCATCCTTTGCCAGTATGTTCATCACCAACTGTGCAAGAGATTCTGTAAAGAATACAAGGATTTAACTGAAAGAAAGGATCAGCATTCAATTAATTTCTTTAACAAGTGCCCCTTATTGGAAATTTCAGACCTTTGGCAAATGCGATATCGATCATATCTAAAATATCATTTTGCTGTGAACATGGTTTGTATTTCCCTGGCACTTCAAATGAATCAAAAAGCAGCTGGCATCCTCCACATACTCCAAGATTATTCAATAGGAAACTCTTCGCTCCTCCTTCACCAAATTGTGCAGATGTCTGATGATAAAGAGGATCCACAGCAATTGCAACTGGAAAACCAAGAAGCAAACTAGAAGCAAGACATGGGAAAAGAAATAAAAGATAGAAAGGATGAAAAAGGATATGTACTCACCATCAAATTTCTTCACGTTTAGAGCTTCAAATGAAGATTCCAATGTTGATAAAGGTGATATCTGCATAAACCGGTTGCACAAGTTTTCAGTATATGGTGTGCATGTCTACATGTAATTTGATATTTTTACCTTCTTCTCAGACTCTTTCTTAGAATGTCTCCCATCTTGTTGCCTGCTGACATTGTCAGCCTCTGTGATAACCTCTGTCACCAAAGCACTACGTTAGGAAAGTGAAGAAATTGAAACCTTCAGTTCATAAAAACTGTCATATTTTAGGAAAATAATCCCAATTATATGATACTAGTATTAAGGAGGACATTGGTAGAAAAGGGAGCACTCACTTAATTTATAAGGACCTACTAAAGCAGAATGTTTACGAAAACACAAGCTAATTTGAAGCATGATTAGAGTCAGAATATAATGACTGTAAACGATAAAAAGCAGAAACTTTTTTACTGAAACTATTTTACTTGTGTCAACCAGTATGTATGGTTAGCTGCTGGCATTACAAATCAACCTTCTGCATATTGTGAACTAAGGCAACTAACAAAGGCAACTAATTTTACCCACTCCAGCTTGGACTTAATAATTTAAAGCATCCAAAACAAATAGATGCAATGTGCAATGCTAATGCTATGTCTTGTTGTGTCTGACAAATATTTTCACAAGAGAAAGAAAGTCAACAACAGCATTCGTTTCATGCAATGTAAGAGAGATAAAAGTCAAAAAAAACATAAATAAAAGAGATAAATAGGAAAAGTATAAACTGATAATAATTCTAAAATACAACGCTGAAAAAGGGATAGAGGATATCTGACTCCACAAAGGCCTTCACTATGGCTAAAATTCATTTCCACATGTTTAACGTCAATAGATTGGCACAATTAATTATTACAGAAAAACAAAATACCTAGTTTCCAATTTTAACAATCAAGTTCGTACATGATTTTCTATTTTTGAGAAAACTAGCGGCCGCGGGGGGGGGGGGGGGGGGGGGGGGGGGGGGGGGGGTGTTGTGGTGTTGTTCAACCATAGAAGAATGGAAATATCTAACTACCAACTTATTAAAGAGATGAGAAAATATCCCACTACTACATGATTGTCAATATGAAATGCAGAGTGTTGAAAAAAAAAAAAAAAGATTAGGTAAAAACATAGCCAAAACTCTGCCACAAAAGATCCTATTTTTCATGAGGTTAGACAACAAATTAAAGAATTGAGCAAAGCAGATTATTAATTCAACATTTTCAGATATTAAAGAATTATTTGCAAGTAAATATTTTTTTAAAACTAAAAGGTAAATATATTCCCACATATCAAGCGTAAATACATCTACATTCCATTAAGACGATGGTTTTTATACAAATTTTAAAAGTCCCAACCCTTCTCAAATATACATAATAAGAACAATCACACACAAAAAGTAGAATTAAACCTTGAGAGAAAAAAAAAAAAAAAAAAAAAAAAAAAAAAAAAAAAAGTATCAAACCTATTACCTTGTTCATCTTCCAGCCCACCTCGATTAATCCCACCAAGAACCTTATATGCCTCAGAATGAACTGCTTCCAGCCCAGCTCGATTAATCCCACCAAAACTTGCCTGCCCTCTCAATAGTCAATAGTAATCACTAATCAGCATTATAAGAAAAGATAAAGGAACTATTTTTCCAAGCGGTCAGTTGAATGTTTTCCACAAACCTTTTGGAAATTAGTCTCAGTATCACCTTGTTGTGTTTCGACTTTAATTATCTCGCTAAGATGGTCTATAAGCTTTAGCTCCCGAGTGTTCTTCTCATTAATTTTCTACATTACATGGATCACAGAAGGAAAAAAAAAATTGCATTTAGATTGTGTGCTTTAAAAACTAATAAAAGTCCTACTATTTTAAAGACTATATACTGACATTTTCGGTAGCAAGCTTGATGCAGTTTTGAAATAACTCTATGATCTGTTCTTTGCCAAGAGAAGGACCAGGAGAAAGAGGAGTGGCATTGATGGCGCCGGCCCGTGACTGAGCACGCTCGAGCCGGTCATTATTTGGGCCCAGGAAGAAGGAAGTCAGCGATTGAAGAGGATAGGCCATCGCCATTGGTGGCCTCGTCCTGCCTCACCCATCAAAATGGAGGGGGTTTTCAAAATATGAGAGGGAACAGTTGCATTTTTGAATTTGGGTATTTAACTATTTATATGAAAATCCGAACAAGGAAAAGGAAGGATGAGTCTTAGACTTGGGGTTCAACACGAATCGGTAAAAACGATCAGACCGAATCGATTTTATTTGATTTTAACATATTCAGTTTGGTTTCATTTTTAAATTTTAATATGAATATTTTTTTTTTTTATCGATTCAATTTTTGTTAAATCCAAAAAATAAGTCTAAATCCATTCAAAAATAGTTAAACCAAATAAATTGATTGAAACAAACCGGATCAATCTGATTCTGCATACTAATCTTAAAAATGGAAATATCTAACTACCAACTTATTAAAGAGATGAGAAAATATCCCACTACTACATGATTGTCAATATGAAATGCAGAGTGTTGAAAAAAAAAAAAAAAGATTAGGTAAAAACATAGCCAAAACTCTGCCACAAAAGATCCTATTTTTCATGAGGTTAGACAACAAATTAAAGAATTGAGCAAAGCAGATTATTAATTCAACATTTTCAGATATTAAAGAATTATTTGCAAGTAAATATTTTTTTAAAACTAAAAGGTAAATATATTCCCACATATCAAGCGTAAATACATCTACATTCCATTAAGACGATGGTTTTTATACAAATTTTAAAAGTCCCAACCCTTCTCAAATATACATAATAAGAACAATCACACACAAAAAGTAGAATTAAACCTTGAGAGAAAAAAAAAAAAAAAAAAAAAAAAAAAAAAAAAAAAAAAAAAAAGTATCAAACCTATTACCTTGTTCATCTTCCAGCCCACCTCGATTAATCCCACCAAGAACCTTATATGCCTCAGAATGAACTGCTTCCAGCCCAGCTCGATTAATCCCACCAAAACTTGCCTGCCCTCTCAATAGTCAATAGTAATCACTAATCAGCATTATAAGAAAAGATAAAGGAACTATTTTTCCAAGCGGTCAGTTGAATGTTTTCCACAAACCTTTTGGAAATTAGTCTCAGTATCACCTTGTTGTGTTTCGACTTTAATTATCTCGCTAAGATGGTCTATAAGCTTTAGCTCCCGAGTGTTCTTCTCATTAATTTTCTACATTACATGGATCACAGAAGGAAAAAAAAAATTGCATTTAGATTGTGTGCTTTAAAAACTAATAAAAGTCCTACTATTTTAAAGACTATATACTGACATTTTCGGTAGCAAGCTTGATGCAGTTTTGAAATAACTCTATGATCTGTTCTTTGCCAAGAGAAGGACCAGGAGAAAGAGGAGTGGCATTGATGGCGCCGGCCCGTGACTGAGCACGCTCGAGCCGGTCATTATTTGGGCCCAGGAAGAAGGAAGTCAGCGATTGAAGAGGATAGGCCATCGCCATTGGTGGCCTCGTCCTGCCTCACCCATCAAAATGGAGGGGGTTTTCAAAATATGAGAGGGAACAGTTGCATTTTTGAATTTGGGTATTTAACTATTTATATGAAAATCCGAACAAGGAAAAGGAAGGATGAGTCTTAGACTTGGGGTTCAACACGAATCGGTAAAAACGATCAGACCGAATCGATTTTATTTGATTTTAACATATTCAGTTTGGTTTCATTTTTAAATTTTAATATGAATATTTTTTTTTTTTATCGATTCAATTTTTGTTAAATCCAAAAAATAAGTCTAAATCCATTCAAAAATAGTTAAACCAAATAAATTGATTGAAACAAACCGGATCAATCTGATTCTGCATACTAATCTTAAAAATTTTTCAAAGAAACCAAACTGACGGAAGGCACCCCTATTCGAAGTGCATAAAATACAAGCAAATGTTTGCTTGTGAATTTGTTTGAGAATTTATCAAAATTTCCTCAAAAAATAAGATTTATTTAATTTTAACTCCTTCCAAGTATGAATATTGAAATTTTACGTATTATTCTTTGGAATTTTATTGTTTATTAGATAATGAACATGAGATTTATTTTATTTAAATATTATAAAAAATTCATTTACATATGATTGTTTGTAAATGAATTATAATATTTGATATGTTATGTATTAAATATTAAATTGTTAATTCATCTTAAATTTATAATTTTATAAAATTTTAATTTATTAATCTTAAATTAGTTCATAAAAACTTATCAATTTTGATAAAACTTGACTCAATCATTCAATTGCACATTCTAGCATACACCAAACATGAAAATATAAGTTCATAATCAAATAATGAAATTTACAGTTGCAAAATGAAGAAATAGAGCATTTGGGTTACAAATCCAGAGACAATTTTCTATTTAATAATACAATGTTATAAGAGAGGCTAACAAGATGGGGACAGAAAGGAAGGTGCTTATCTAACACTGTTACACAGGCCAACTTTAAAATTCTCTGACATGGAGGTTTGTAATATACATCGAGGTCATCTGGACAAACCTCATTGTATATGCTTTGAATTAGTGAAAGCCACACCCTAAAAAGGAAAAGAAAATAAATGAAACATAAAGAAAATACAATTCTGTAGAACTAAATTTGTACACTTGACTTATCCTACAACTCAGGACCCAGGCGATAACGATCAGTACAACCACAAAGCATAAAGTTAAGGGTGAACTACGCTTGCAAGAAATGTTTACAGCTTTTTCAATCTCTCAAGGCATCGTTGCCACTAGTGGCATCGTTGCCATTAGTGGCATCATGCCCTAGCTGGAACTTCTCATGAGGAAACCCACAGTGATACCCAATGCAGCGCCAGCAGCAACCTGCAACAGTTAGTATGGTAATGGCGTAATAGATACAAGCAGCACAGCAATTTTTGAGCATGTAGATGTGGAATTATCTTTTCTGGAACAAAATAGAATCACAACAATGTTATCTTTTGTTGTTCAATAAGTAGGCTCTGAGCTGGAAAAATTGTTGCGCTGGCTCAAAATTTGAAAAATAGAATGGGAACTGAACTTTCACACTTTTAACATTTTAAGTTTCACGGATGTCTTACTACTACTTATTTGATAGAAGTGTAAATATAACACACAAAGCTACACTGTTGGATCATAAACAACTGAGCCAGTTCAAAAAGTAAATCACCAAGTTGAGACTATTTTTAACAGAATAAACATGTCTTCATTCCCATTGAAGATCATTCTTCAGCCAAGAAAACATTATTGATTGATCTAGGAACTAGGATTTGGGTTCACTAAAAAAGTTGGCAACAAGTTAGGTGCTATTTGCTGCCTATAGACATAGCACAGGAGTTGGCATCTAGATAATAAAAGGTGTTCTGTCCTTTTAAGGGTGAATCATTAGTAGAATATGATTCAGTTAATGAAAGGGGAAAAGATTATTTAACTTTCAGTTGCGTGCATATTGGACCAATGCAAGGACAACTGCCACATACCTGGAGTGGAGTGTGACCTAGTGAATCTCGAAGAGGTCTAACATTGGAGACAGGGTGTTCTGGAGGTAGCTCACATACAATTTGATTTAATAACTGCAATGCGCAAAACATACACGTCAGTCAGCAAAGATTATATATATATATATATATATATATATATAAACATGTTAAAGCAGTCTACACCACCAGCTCATTGATTGCAAGGAAACCTTCATAGCAAACAACACCACAATGGATGTAATTTCCCTCAGCAAACTAAATGTCTTTTTACTTCAAGAAAGAGAAAAAAAATATGTAACAGAAAGAACATGAGCAAAAATTGGAGGGATAATTTGAAAAATCAATGGTAGACGTGAAACCATAATTTAAGCCTTCACATGCCAGACATGAGGGAAAATTCAGAACAGCTTTGCCATACAATGTCTTTTTCCCCCCTTTCTTGGGATATATCAAGTAACAGTCTGAATGTACAAGCATGTGCTTTGACAAACATTTAAAATATATATATATTTATCAAAAACTAAATCCATTTATTTAGTGTTGTTTCACCAGCATTTATCCTGATCATTAAATACTGATTTCTGCTCCACAGGGCAAAATATTTTCAATACAAATGTCAAAAACAGTAAGTACCACCAGTTAACAAACTATTTAGGTTGACAGATAATAAATTAAGCTAAAAACAACTATACTATTGACAAATTACTGCAGCATACCGCCATTCTACTTGATTTATTTCACTTATAGATGCTTATCAGTCCACCAGACATTTTGTTTGTTATGATAAATGTCAACAGCTTTAATTTCAATGGCAATTTTGCAGCTACCTTACCATCAAGGACTCAATTTTGCCTCCAGCTAACATGGTAACATTCATAAAGTTTTTTCCAACAATAAAATTTATCAGATTGAAAACATTAATGAAAAATCATAGAAATCCATTAAATTGCTATGTTTATCACACTGGATGGACACGAAATATGATATATGGGAAAGTATCACAATACTTTAAAAAAAAAAAAAAAAGAATTGAAGAAACCAAAATTTCAACAGTGAGCTTCCATAAATAGCAAAAGTCGTGGATAAGTCCTAGTAACCCACAAGTCTAAATTACATTATTTATCTTCAGAATGGCATGGAGAAGTAGTGAAATTATTCATCCTTTATTAGAAATTATCACTAGATTTTACTTCACAATGATTTTGATTAATTCAGCTGAACAGATAAGCATAAAACAAAGTACATTAACTGCAATTAATGATCTTACTTCAGCTTGACGACCAGCATGCAGCCTAACACCAGTAGCATCATACATAACCTGCAAAAAATCACATATTATCCAGGAAACTTGACTGCAAATGAGTTATGGACACCATTATGTAAATCAGACCATAAACCAAATGTGACTGTCTAGAAGCATAATTATGACAGAAAGGCAACTCATTTTTTCCTTTTATTTTCTTTTTACAAGAATAATTTGTTCCAATGGACAGAAGAACAGGAGACCAGAGGAATAAATCAGTTCTGGTTCTAAAAATTACCAGAATACACCAATAATCTCAAATTAGTATTGATGCATGCTTATGGTGCCATGTTTTTCATGAGCTTTCATTTGACTGAAGCTGTAGTTTAGCAAGAGGATTATTAAAAGGAATTATAATTCACAGGTACAAGCATTTGCAGATAAAGATAAGATTAAAAATGAAAAATGAAACTGAACATCAATATAATCAAGCATGTCGACAAAAAAGAATGAACAAGACCTGGTTAACAAATACGTACAACACATGCCAAGACCAGTGCAATAGCAAATGATGGTGCTGCAGTTCCTTCTTGCATACCAATAGATACTGCAAGAGCAGTCACAGTAGCTGTATGTGATGAGGGCATTCCACCTGATCCAAGCATCCTTCTAGAATCCCATCTCTTCTCCTTGAACCTGCACATCTCAGATCATACATTGGAAAAGAACAGACAGAAACAGGGGGAAAATGAAGCAATCAATAAACAAACTCTTCCATTCACTAAATTTCACGTTATTCTTGCCATACAAACAAGTGAACATATAGAAGAGATTATTTAATCGATAACTTCACCTATTGTTTTCAGAAATACAAACTCAGTTGTAAAACATTCAACTTACACACTATTTTGATCTGCTTGTACCGAGACACAAAAGACCAAGGAAAAAGATATAACATTCAGCAATGTACCCTCCTAAGTCCCAGCATTTCTTAAACCTTCCCGTAAGTGATAGAAAATTAAGCATCGACAATCAATCTTGCTTCTTTACTGAAGTTCTTTACATTATTCCACAAAGGCAGATTACAACTTACTCAACTGATTTTTAATCACATATAAAAATAGGTCATCTACATAGATTCTTTTTCTCACTTAAAGTCTCTTTACAGCCATATGCTTAAAGAGATGTTAGTAAAGTAAAGATCCTCCCACAACTTCAACCCTAGAATATCTTTTGTCCTTTTTTTCTCCATCTACCTGAACGCAGTCACTCTTCTGTGGAAGATTTTGATAATTCGATATGCAAAGAAATATTAACAAGCACAACAATGTAACTGCTTGCAGAAATATTAACGTAACTTGTATGTAATAGAAAGAAACAGCGTTCAAAATATAAATTCATATGCTTCCTTACCCATTAATAGTTTGTTCAATAAGAACCCTAAACCCAGAAAATAACTAAAAAAGATACAGACTTTCCTAACATTACCGGCATGGGAGCCAAAGCAAGCATAAATAAGTCAATCGCAGTAGAAATTCAAATCACATTATTGTACTGAAAACTTAATATAATAAACATACGTAAATATAGAGGATTTTAGAAGAGAGAAAGAGATACCAGGTAGTGAAGAGCTTGAGGAACTGAGCGAGAGCGAAGGCAAAAAAAGCAGAGAGAAGAGGAATGTTGACGGGAATAGAGGACCGCTGAGATGAAGCTAATCGAAAGTTCGATGATGAATCAGCGGCCGTCATTACTTCGTCCATTGAAAGCAAACGCACAGAGAGAGAAAATAAGCTTCTGTGCTTTGCCCTTGCAAAAAGGGTGAAAAAGAAGTTGTTATTCCGTATTCGAATTCTGTGGAAGTTGCTTCGCGGCAAAGGAATTGGATCTCTCTGTTGAGATTCGAATTCAGGTTCAGACTCGGATTCGGTTCTTCTCCTCGTCTCCAACGCCGATCACCTACTCAAAAAAATCAACGGACACAGTGATCGACTGTAATTAAGAGATTTCAAGCTCGTGTATTACGAGCTTTGCCTTTAGTAAAAATAAAAGCTTATCCATATTTAATTAATGCCAACCCTTTAATTTAGGTAAATTAATTAATGGTCTTGCCCTTTTGAATTATGATAACAAATTTGAGTTTAGGTACAGGAAAAAGTTTTGCTGTTGCTATCATTAGGAAAAAAAGAACTATGTGAATGTGAAATTACTTTTCCATTAAAAGCTCTAATAAAAATTTTGAGAAATTTAAAATAAATAATCTCTATCAATATAAAAAAAAAAATTGTTATTGTGAGTGATTCTATGATTGAGCAATGAAATGCATTATCCTTTATCTCTAAAAAAAATAAATAAAAAAGCTTTCGAAAACATATTTTTTAGCCAAGAAAAAATTACATATTGAAGGAAATTAAATTCTCATTTTAAAAAAGAAACACATTTTTTGAATGTTAAAGAATTATTATAAAAATATTATAAAATATATTTATTAATTCAAACAATGAAATGATAATCAATAAATCATCGTAAGTAAATAATAAATACAGTCACTCACCGTCCCAAAGCACCCCACCAATCATCAATAACTACTACTATTTTTTTTTTTTTATCTTTAACAATCAACTCTTAAAATATGAGATTTTTTACAATTAAAATATTTTTAAAGACATATTTTTTAAATTTTTATTATTGTATTTAAATAATATAAAATGAATTATTAAAAATATTTTTCATCGGAAATATTTGCTTAAGATAAGTTATTTTTAAAAAATAATAAAAAATCAGTTATTATATTAATGTTATTGATAAGTCTAAGATTTAAAAAGTTAAAAATACCTAATAAAGTTAACATTTTATAATTAAAAGTGAGATTTAATTTAATTATAATGTGAAATATTGTACACTAGGGACAATAATGACTTTTTGTCGGGGTTGGCACATGGTGTCGTTTTGTAAATGAGATAGTCTATTTCTTTCTTTGTCCTCTCTTACTTTTCTAAGTTTATTTTCCAGCAATTTCTCTCTTTCCCTCTACTTTCCTAGTTACCAAACAACACCAAAATCTCATTTTTCTTTTCAAGCAGAGGCGAGCATTAGTTAAACCAACTTGATTATAATTTTTTCCCTTTTACTATATTTAATAGGTTCTGATGTAATTTAAATTAAAAATTTGTAATTATATTAAAGCTACTTCAATTGCAACCCTAAATGTAAATTATAACATTGTACAAAACATTAATGATAAATAATAATAATAGCAATAATTAAATTTGAATAGCAAATTGAAGTATATATAATATAATTACGAATTTTTAATTTAAATATCACAACCTATTAAATATAGTAGAAGGGAAAAAATTATAATCATGACTACGGGTTAAAACAAATCAAAATTTTAGGAAATATATCAAACTAAATCCAAATCGACATTTGAATTGAATTGATCGAACCAATTGGTTCGGTCAATTTTGATCGATTTTTATCATATCGATCCAATCTTAAGCCTAATTTATGGATTTCTATAAAATAGACTCGAATTAAATAATAAATTTAATTTAAATCGAATAAATCAATAAATTGAATTTTCATTAAATAATTAACTAAATCAAACCGAAATGAATCAGTTAGATGAATAATTTTTCACACCTATAACGGGGAGTATCTCATTTCCTCCCGTGGATGTCCAATATATTTTTTTACGCCTTTGACCAAATGATAATAAAATAGTTAGATAAGCTCTCGTCACTCAATCAATAAATAATGATAGAATATTTAAGCATGAAAATCTTATAATTATTTCTTTATTTTTTAATTTTGAACAATTTGAAATTAGGGTGTAATTTAAAAAAAAAGTAAAAAAAAAATATGATTTCTAGAAATTAAACTCATTTTAGAGCATAATCGATACAAATCACAGAGTTTTTAATATATCAAATGATTTACTCAAAGAAACACTATACAGAGATTGGGAATCTGTCCAGAGATTCGGAATCCTGCTACAGTTTCAGAAAGTCTGTCCGCTTCTCTATGAAAAGAAAGAAATATAGAATTTGGTCGATTGATAATTGATAACATCACTGTCTGTCTCATTTAACAGTACAACAGATAGATGGAATCTATTATTTCTTCAATCAAATTATTAGTTAACAACCCACGTGTTCTTTCTCACCATGTGACCCTCCCTCACACAATCTCTGTTCTTAAATTTACGGACACTGCTGCCTTTTTTTCTTTTTTTAAAAATTTCATATAATATACATTAATTAGTTAATTAATTATAATTAATAATTAAATATAACAGATGAAATAATTATTTATCTATTTTTAACTTTGTATCGATAATTTTGGTAAAGATATAAAATTTCTTTCTTTGTTTTTTTATATTACAATTAAAATATTTATAAAAAATTTAATTAAAGAATAATAACAATAATAAATAATTGAAAAAAATAAAAGTTAGACAGTAAACCATTTGTTGTGGTAGACGCGGCAATGCAGTTGATAAATCACGAGAGGGTGTTGACGTATTTGAACACATCATGATGGATGGGGATCCTCCAAAACATGCCACGTCATTAGGTTCTAGATGGCTTCTGCCTCTCCGTTGGATTGATATTTCTTCGTTCCCTGAAAGTCAAGTGATAATAGCCTTCGATGAAATTTCCTACGGTGGAGTTTTCCGTGATTAATTTAAGGCCACACGTTAACACTTCATCCGCTTTTTGGTCTTCCAAGTAGACCCGGTTTGAAATCGTGGTTTTAACAGTTGAGAATTAGAACCAGAATTGAAGGAACCAAAACTAGAACCAGTAGCTAACGATTCAATTTTAGTTTCACCATTTTTAAAACTGTGAACTGGTGGTTCGAAAAACCGGCCGGAACGGTTTGAACCGGTGATTCCAATTGGATTTCGAATCTATGTTAAACGGCTAGAATCGACGGTTTCACCGGTTCGAACCTATGGTTCAAAGTAGCGGTTCAAATCGGTGGTTCCAACAGCTTTTTTTTAATATTTTTGTGAAATCCCCAAATTACTTCTTCTAACAACTATAAACGGCTAGTTTTAAGGGTATTTGTGGAAAATATTTTTTTTAGATTTATTATAAATACCTTATTCCATTTACAATCTCCTCACACAAAATTATCTTTACTCTCTACTTTATATTATTCTCTACTCTACAATCTCTCTAATTTTCATTCATAAATTATTGTCCAAAATATTCCTCCAAACTCCAAGATGATACATAGGAAGTTCAAGCCCCTTTTTTTATAAAAAAAATAAGTTCCAACTTTTTTAAACAAAAAATAAATTAAGTTGAAGACTCTTTTTTTTTTTTTTTAAAATTAAGTTCAAGTCTTTTTTTTTTAATTAAGTTCAAGCATTTTTAAATTTTTTAAGGGTATTTTTTTTAGAAATTATTTCACAAATTTTAAAATTTTAAATTTTGAAGAAAAAATATTTTCTACATTTTTATTTTATAATCATGCGATTGGCCGAAATTTAAAAATGCTTGAACATAATTAAAAAATTTTTTAGAACCGTTAAGGAATCGAAATCAGAACTGTAACTGTTCGGTTCCAAACAGTTTCTGGAACCGTCAATTTCTGATTCGATTCCAAAACCATGACCCCTACTTCTAGGCATGAGCCCCATTCCGAATCCCAATTTCGATTTTTGAATCACTGGTTTTGATTGGGTTAAAGTTCAACACCGAAATTAAATATTTTTATTCATTTTTTTATTTTATAATTTGAATAAAAAATAATAAGAAGTAGTAATATTGAAAAAAATAAATAAAATAAATAAAAAATGTAACAAAATAAACATAAATTTAAAATTTTATTACTCGTCTTTTAACCTCACAAATTTTTTTTAATTTAGATCTAAAACCGAGAGTTTTGATTAAATAAAATAAAATCATAAAAATATAGTATTAAATATTAATTATTATATGGAATAAAAAACTATTGATCACTGTTTAATTTTGATTTTAATCGATTCAATTTCGATATAATTTTAATTCGATTTCGGAATGAACAGTGGTCATGTCCACTTTTTGGTATATATATATTGGTTACTTTATGATATATATTATTCTTAAATTTTTAAAGATATTATGAAAATCTTTATGGCAATTTTGTTTAAAAAGTGTCATATTTCTATTTTAAATACCGTTAATAAAATAAAAAATAGTCAAATCTCATTTCCTTGTTTTTTTTTTTTTTTCGTGTATTTCTTCTTGGCTAAATTAGAAATTCGACGGGTGCACATAGGGCCCAAGGAGGCCCTAGCCCCAATATATATATATATATAATCAATTTTTAGTATTAAAAAATTAAAAAGAAATATATTTTAGTTTGGTGTCCTCATTAATCAAAATTACAATTTAGTTTAATTCTTTAGGCCGGATCTATCATTGGACTCATTCATTTTAATTTCACTCGACTATCAATAATAAAATATTATCACTGTAAATTGTTAAATAAAACTTAAAATCTTCTAATTCTCATATTTTTCAAAACGGAATTTGATTGGCATTATTTACATTATGATTAATAAGAGTCTAAATACTTAATTAAAAATTATATAATCAACAAAAGATTAAGGTTTAAATAATTTTATAAAATAACTTTATAAGGATACATTTATTAATTCGGTGTCATTATCATTGACAGTTGGAATGCATAATATTTTTCCAATAACACCTCATTTCCAAACAAAAATGGTAAATAGTTATAACTCATATTCTTGTCAAAAATAAAAATCATCACAAAAAACAGAGACGTTATCAAGTCAAGGAATCAACAGGTCAACAAAGGTAACTAATCCTAAAATAAAAGGTTTGATTAAATTAAAGATTTTGCATCAAAATCATATTGCAATAAAAGACAAATTCCCCCCTACTAAAATAATAAAAAATGTTATCTACCTATTTATTCAAATATTGCATGTTTCTCCTTTGGACGAAGACTTCAAGTTTTACAAAACTACTCTTCCAATATTAGAAAATCATTATACTAATAGTCTCACACGTGCAACACGCCCTCTAACCCGGCGCGTGCCAAAACTACTACTACTACTTTTTAGAAAACACAAAATTTGCAGTGCTTAGGCAATTTCTCAAGTGTGGTCCTCCTAGCATATTGTCCACCCGTACTCCTTGCCTGCGTGGTCCCTCTCCGGCCAAGCTCTGTGGGCGGTTCCCAGTGAACCAGAACTCGCAACCAACGTACTCTCTTTTATAAATCATTATCAAGTTTCACAATTTCATCAGTACCACTCAACATGTAATATGCACACCTCTCTATGATAACAACCACAACCACCACTTCTCTCTTATCTATATAAAACCTCCTCTCCTCCTCTCCACTTATTTCCCATACCCAGATCTCTTACTTTTCTTTTGCCTCCTTCAATCGAATATCCTCTTCGAATACTGCAGAATTTTTCGAATTTTCAATTAAAGCTTCGATTTTTATCTTCCGTTGTTACTCTGGTGTGAAGGAAGAAGTTTGTTTTTGTATAAAGTTGTGTTCTTGTGGGGTAAAACCCAGGGGACGACAGGTTGTAGACATCACGGCTATACACGGAGTAATTCGGCCTGTAATTCATGTCCAGGCTGTACGACGTGAGGGTTGTGTGATTGAGAGCAACCCTTCGCCGCACGGTGGACGTGGTGCTTTGCCTTCTGAAGGCGGTAGTCCTTCTGATCTTCTTTTCCTTGCTGGTGGCGGTTCCGTTCTTTTCGTTGCCTGTTAGATTTAGGATTATATAGTTTATATAGATTTTTCTGTTAAAGTTGCCAGGCAAATAAGGGTATTTTTAGAAGAATTAGATCTCTCGATTAAGAAGCAAGTTTGGTCTATATTGTTTTTGGGATCTTAAATAAAGATGAGTGACAGTTTGATGTTAAGGATCAAGAGGGTACCTACTGTTGTTTCAAATTTCCAGAAAGAGGAGGCGGAAGATGGTGCTCGCCGTAGCGGAGGTTGCGGCCGGAATTGCCTCCGGCACTGTTGCATTCAAGGTACTTGTTGAAATACTCCTGTTGCTTTTATGCATGATTCTGATGTATACTCCTTGCATTTTTTTATTTATTGAGGCTTGTTTATTCCATAAATAGGGGCGAAGCTGCCTCTGTATGCTTTCAGGAGAGAGAACAAGATTGTTGGTGAGAAGGGTGTACTCGAACATGAATGCGAGCCTCCCGTTGCTTTCCTTGACTCGCTTGTTCTTGGGGAGGTATAATTATTTCAAAAACAAATGGAAATTCATATTTTCTTTTTCTGTATTTGTGGATGTCATGAATATGGAGATTAAAATGTTGCATTACTTGGATTTTTTAGTGGGAGGATCGTTTTCAGAGGGGGCTATTTCGCTACGATGTCACTGCCTGTGAAACCAAGGTTTGTTTTTCTATTAATGATATTTGTTTGCGTGTTTGGCTTGCCATTTGAGCTCAAGGAATGTACATGCAACTAGAATTTGCTTTGTTGAAATTTGGAAATATGAAATTTATACTAAATCCTATAATTATATTGGTTTAGGTGATTCCGGGCCAGTATGGTTTCATTGCCCAGCTGAATGAGGGCCGTCACTTGAAGAAGAGGCCAACTGAATTCCGTGTTGACAAGGTCCTCCAGCCGTTTGATGGGAACAAATTCAACTTCACTAAAGTTGGTCAGGAAGAGGTGCTCTTCCAGTTTGAAGCGAGTGAAGATGGTGAAGTTCAGTTCTATCCAAGTGTCCCTATTGATGTTGAGAATTCTCCAAGCGTGGTTGCCATTAATGTAGGTTTACTGTTCTTGAACTAATTATTGTTCATCTTTGTTTGCCAGATGTCTTGATTAGGGTATTAATTGGTCTATGGCATTTTGCTTTGTCAACATTACAGGTTAGTCCTATTGAGTATGGGCATGTTCTGTTGATCCCACGTATCCTAGAGTGCTTGCCACAGAGGATAGACCGAGAAAGCTTATTGCTTGCTATTTACATGGCTGCTGAAGCTGGCAATCCATACTTTCGATTGGGTTACAACAGCTTGGGGGCATTTGCTACCATCAACCACCTTCACTTCCAGGTTTCTATCCATCTAAACATTTATTTCACTTCAATGAACTTGAATTTAGATTTTACAAATCATATCCTTTGAACTAGTTAGTGACACATGCATGAGTAATAATAACAAAAAGGAATAAGAAGTCATTATCATGAAAAAAGAATATAGGGGAAAAGCTGATCGTTTCCTTGGAACAGGCTTACTACTTGGCTGAGCAATTTCCCATTGAGAAGGCAGCCACTAAGAAGATAAACACTTTGGATAATGGAGTGAAAATCTCTGAGCTTATAAATTACCCTGTTAGAGGCCTTCTATTTGAGGGTGGAAACACTCTGCAAGATTTATCCAACACTCTTTCTGATGCTTGCATTTGCCTTCAAGACAACAACATACCTTATAATGTGCTTATCTCTGATTGTGGAAAGCGGAACTTTCTCTTGCCACAGGTAATGAACTTAGGAAAACATAATAGCAGTGACTTGCTTATTTGCTTCTTGATATATTAATAAATGCATTATTTACTCATGTTCTAAATTTTCAAATGGATTAACAGTGTTATGCTGAGAAACAAGCACTTGGGGAAGTGAATCCTGAAATTCTTGATACCCAAGTAAACCCAGCTGTTTGGGAGATTAGTGGCCATATGGTGTTGAAGAGGAAGAAAGACTTTGAAGAGGCGACTGAGGAGAACGCTTGGAGGCTGCTTGCAGAGGTTTCTCTATCAGAAGCAAGATTCCAGGAAGTGAATGCCCTTATCTTTGAAGCCATTTCCTGTAGCGACAATCGCAGTGAAAATGATGTTGAGGACTTGCCTGAGGACTCGAACGTCGAATCCCTTGAAGTGGATGCTATTAACAAAAGCTCTGGCACCGGCACCGCTATGGTGACTGGAAATCAAGAATGCCTTGTTCTGCAGTAAGGTTTGGCTTGATGAGCAAACCAGTTGTGTTTCAGTCTGGCATGTAAAGTAATTCCTATTATTAGTGGCAGTAGCCTAAATAAGCGAAACTAGGTTTGCACCATCGAAACTTGGTTTGCCTTGTTCTAGTGCCATTCATGGTTTGTTATTCATAACCATTTATGCTTGAGTATTCAGCTTATTGGTCATGTAATATTATCCTATTTGTACGTACTACATTGGATTGCCAAATACTCTTATGGAAAGTTTGCTGTTATAGTGTAAATAATTCATCTCTTTGCTTATGAATTTTTAGGGTTACTGAGTCTTCGGTGAGACAAAAATCAAAATATAACCAGAATCTTCACAGTATAACGAGGATTCCTAGGTTTGTTGAAGTTCTAGGTTTGATGAAGTTCATAACAGGTGATTGAATCAAGGGGACTAAGCGCATACCACATATACAGAGAACTAACTTGAGAATTAATTTTTAATTTTTAAAAGTTAAAGTAGCATAAGAAGATTGAATTAACTTTTAGAGGTTACTTTACACATATACAGAGAACTAATTTGAGAATTAATTTTTAATTTTTAAAAGTTAAAGTAGCATAAGAAGATTGAATTAACTTTTAGAGGTTAAAAGTAATTGTAAGAAGTTAATCAGCTTTTTAGAAGTTAAATAGCCTAAGAAATTAACTTGTTTTAGCTTTTTAGTTGTTAAGGAATATGAAAAGTTATTCTGTTTTAACTAATTTTGACCGATAGACCTTCAGTTATCTATGCAACCTTCAGCTATCTTTGAGAAAATGGAATGTTAATGCAGAAGTGGATTATCATACAAGTGAATTTTATTTGTCATGTCACATTTTTAGTGGGTGGGACAGAAGGAATAGTTAATTATAAACCATAAGTGTTTTCTGGAAAAATAATGCAAGAGTGGGTGAGTATCAATTATCAAAATATCATCTTAAATCTTTATAAAGATACTTTACAATTATATCATGGGATTGATGATGGATAATATATAATTAGAATAGTCAACATCAAAGCTGACCTCTTCCAATTATAATGGAAACAATATAAATAATTAAGCAGCCTTTGGCACTTTTAAGGACTAAAACAAAATCATTGTACAACTTTTTCCACAAAGTGTGGCAAAAAAAAAAAAAAAAAAAAAAAATTGACCGACTATTTCATCCCATCACCAAATTAAAAAAGCATCAATGGTTTTGATTTTTGAATGATAAGTCAAGCGAAAATATCAATTACTACCAAATAAATAAAATCTTAAATAGGGAATCTTAGTTTAGTATCAGTTCGTTCTCATGTTATTTTTTGCTACGGACTGTACCCTCAAATTTAATTTTTTAGAAAGCAATTATTATTCCACTAACATAAGAAAATATTGTCCATGAAAGCAATAACTAGCGTTAACTTATGTGGGTTGGGCCATAACAGAAGCCTGCACTCTACGTTCGGAGTCAGATTTAGAACTGAGGCCCATTAGGCAGTAATTATGTGAAATTCTTGGCCCAGAATTCTTTCTCTTGTTTCCACTCTGCTCTCAGTCGCTTGGGGCTAGGGTTTGATCAAGCGCTCTCTTTTGTTCGTAGGTAAGTTTACATCATTCGGGGGAAAACAAATTTGAACTTTCTTATCACGAATCTATACATTCGAACGCGTTTTTTAACAATTCATTGGTTATTTTTTTGTGCGATTCTTTGCCTAATTGGATGCTAAGGGTAATCATCTGTTTGCTTTTCTTTGCTCTCTGTAGTTCATAACTTTTATTTTTTGGGATCTTTATTTTTTTTTGATGCAGATTCTTGTTGGGTATTTTTGTTTGTTATTTATTAGTGTAGGATTAGTTATTGTTCTGCTTTTCAATTTGTAATCTTAATTTTATTTTCTGGGATTTGTAAATTGTGATTCTGATTTTTTTTTTTCTATTCTTTAATTATGTTCTTTGATAGAATTGTATTCTGCTCTCTATTATGGTTATGCATGATATTGCTTTTTACTGGTTTTTTAGTTGGAGTTATGTTTTTAGTGCTCAAATCCTTCAAAAAAGGGGAAACTGGAACTGTTTATTTGGTTTAGATTATATAATCTTCATAATATCAATGAAACAATGTTGAACCATGTGCTTCCTGTTTTTCTAGAATGATTATTATGGTTATATCTGTGTACTTTTATATTTCTTTCAATTCACATTTCTGTAGTTTATAAAAAGTCTTATGATTTTATGAACCTTGCATTAATCCTAGTCAAAGTGCAATTTTGATAACTTCATTAGCTCTTAATTTCACTTTTTGACAACATTATGTGCTTATTGCATTAGCACAAAGAACTTTCTTAATGATTTTGATGAGTTTTGCTCCATCAAATGTGTTATTGTTGGATTTGCAGATTTATTCAAAATGAAGAAAGGAATTCATCCTCAGATGCAGTGGATATCGTACGTGACCCAGAGTGGCAGATTGATGCACATTATGATGACCAAAATTCACCATGTCGGTAAAGTCTACCACTTCAGGGCGCGGCGACAAATGGCTGAAAGTTTAGGACAGATTGCCAAGTTTAAGCGCCGCTATGGACAAGAAGACACAGAAGACACTACAAAATGACCTGCTTTAAGACCAAAAGGGGAGCTCAGTATTGGTGCTCATATTTTGTCATGTACTTTAGATTGGAAAGTAACAAAGACCAAACCAGTGAGTTTTGCTATGAAGAGCAATAACTATTTTCTGCTAATGGGCACTTGAATTTTAAGAACAATTCAATTTTTGATCAGTTTAGTTAACAATGCTGTCACTGCCTAATTAAACTGAGTATATGTAACTTTATTGAATTTGGTCAATTTGAGTCCTTGCAAAATACAGAAATATCAAGACAAGTTTTTAGGTTTGTGGATTTATGTCCTCTTTGTAATGAATATATGGTAATTCTGCAATTCCTATCAATTTCATAGAAAGAAATTGAAAATACTTACTGATTACTTGGATTCTTTTTTTTTTTTTTTTTTTGAAGTAGAGATTATTTCCTGAAATTGAATGTTGAATTTTTCTGATGTGAAGATGAAAATGTTTTCATTTGATTTACTCGAGAAGCAATGGCTTGTGTGTATGCATATATAAAGCTGCCTGCTATATATGCGCTGTGATTAGTTAGTTGATAGGCACAAAAATTGCATGGAATGTGATGGTACCGTCCACCTTTTTTTTAATCCTTTTTTCAAACAAAAATACTGTTCCTTATCCCCTCACTTTCTTGAAATACCTTAGTATATTTCATATGAGAAATCAGTTTGCTCACACCAGCTGCACCTATAAACCTGGATTTGTAAAAGCAAAAGTTCACTTCCATGCGCAAGCAAAAGGAAGCAAACCTCTCCCTAATCACGTAGTTGGTGATTACCACCCCTTATAACACGAGTTGTTACTTGTCTTCCGTGTAAGAAAAACATGAATGCTCCAACATCATCAAACTTCTACGAAAAGCAACAATACTGTTGAAGTTCAACAAAAAGAAATATTTATTTATATATGTACTCTGTTTTGTCTAAAGTCATTTGCTTGTGCAGCTAAATAATGCGGCTAGTCAATGCTATAATTGTTATCTTGCTTATACTGATGCTCTCCTTCTCTTCGAGAGGAGTGGAACAAAATATCACGACGAATGCTGCTTCTCCGTGGATTAGGAGAGTAGCGAAAAACCACCCGCATCTGCATCTGCATCGGCATCCGCACCCATCACAGTCACCATGGTTTAAGAGAGCAGCGAAGAACCATATGCATCCTCATCCTCACCCGCGACCCTCAGGGTGCATGAGAACGCCATGGATATGCAGAAAGGGAGAACATCTGCCTGAGGCTCGAATGCGATGTTGCAAAAACCAATGTGTTGATGTCTCTTCTGATATTAATAACTGTGGTTTATGTGGAATTAGGTGCCCCTTTACCTGGCTATGTTGTAAGGGATTTTGTGTTGATACTAAAATTAACCCTTTCAATTGTGGCAAATGTGGGAATAAATGCCCATGGGGGGTTCATTGTATTTATGGGATGTGTGGATATTCTGAACCCAAGCCATTGCCTCCATGGCCTCGCCCCCGCCCCCACCCTCACCCTCACCCTCACCCTCCGATATTTCCATTACCTCCTAGACCACCAAGTCCATGGCCGCACTACCCACCTGAAGGCAATAGCCTAGAATTAGTCTAAGTGGTTGATCTTGGTGAACATGTTTGTTGTTCAAAGTTGAAGTTTTAGTTTTGTTGTTGAACTAATTCTCTCATTTCATGAGTGTGTATCACTTCTTGTTTTATGTTTAAGGAGATTATAAAAGAAGAAAAAGAAGAAGAAGCAAACTTGGTAGTTTGTGATGTTTCTTTGAAGTTCCATGTTTTTAAGAGACTGTTGAGACCCATGCGTGTGATGTGAAGAATCATAATAAACTGGTGCTTTTTCAGTTCATTTTGGGTTTATATTTTCTAGGCACACAAATTTCGGCTTGAACTGCTAAAATGCTGAAGTAATAGCCTGAGCTTAGGCCTTTTACAGAGGACTCTTTCTTTTTACTTAAATGACTCGTGTGGGTCTCTTATTATTAGTATTATTATTAAAAGAATTATCAATATGTTGGTGATATTGTAACAATAAAGAACTAAAAAGAGGGCAAAAGTCTGATTTGCTAGCAACAGGCAATGCCTTGGGTTTCCAAGAAACAGGGGATTGAAAGTGGAATATCGTTATAGTAACTAATGAAAACAACAAATCATCGGATATATTTCGGATATAAATAAGTATTTTCGACGAGGATAAATTTTTATTATTCTTCGATTGTCTTTATTAGCAAGTATTTTCCATGAAGATAAGTTTTTGTTGTTCTTTAATTGTCTTTTTCCAAATAAATAATATTTTTGGTTTATTTGTAAAAAAAATTGGAGGGACATAAATATAATATAAGAAAAATGTTTGTCTCTATTTGTAATTAAAGGCAAAAGTGGATATGAGCGGCCCAGACCCAGTTCCTGTATTTATTTATTTTGCGCCAAAACAATTGTTCGTTTGTTCTTCCCAAAGATCCCGCTTTTTCTCGCTTGCCCACTTTCCCTTTAAAACCCTATCTTTTTCTCGCCATACGAACAATCCAAAATCAAATCTCTGCGGTCGGCTTTCTCTCGCTACTCACAGGTTCACTTTCCTTCTCTTCTCCTCTCTCTGTCTCTCTGTTTCTCTTTTTTCTACTTTTGGTAAGTGTTACTTTTGATATGTTTTAGCATTCTATAGACCAAAGAGAAAATAAATAAATAAATTTGTTTTGAATTAAAATAAGCTATCTTTCATTTAGTTTCAGTTTATTGTTTGTTGTTTGTCATATATAGAGAGGAAGGTTTATGATATGCGCAACCTTGTTGTGATTTTTGATTTAGTTTATTGCAGGTTATTATAATCTACTGCTTGGTTGTGATTTTTGATTTAGTTTATTGCAGGTTATTATAATCTACTGTTAATGGCTACCTCTACTTGGTTTTCCTCCTGTTTATTGAATGAAGGTTCAATTGTTTCCTTGCCCACCAAGAGCTATGCTGGATTAACGTGCAATTACTCGAGACTATTTGATAAACAAATCTTTTGTTCAAAACCAATCTCTGTATCTGCTGGATTAAGGCATTCATTGAGGAATGGAATCCAGTGTCGTGCATTGGAAATTGAAAATAGCCCTTCATTTTCAGTTGGGAATAAGTTTCAACTTGATGATGTGATTGAGGCACAGCAGTTTGATAGAGAAATTCTTAGTGCTATTTTTGAAGTTGCAAGAGAAATGGAAAAGATTGAGAAAAATTCTCTTGGGAGTCAAATCCTTAAAGGTTATCTAATGGCTACCCTTTTTTATGAGCCATCTACTCGTACTAGGCTTTCTTTTGAGTCTGCTATGAAAAGGTTAGGCGGTGAGGTTTTAACTACTGAAAACGCGAGGGAGTTTTCATCTGCTGCCAAGGGAGAGACGCTTGAAGGTGATTGTTTTCATTTTGTTTTGCTTTAAATAGTTTTTGCTGGTTACTTAGTTTTGGAGCTTGATTTGCAGATACTATTAGAACTGTTGAAGGGTATTCTGATATTATTGTTATGCGTCATTTTGAGAGTGGTGCTGCAAGAAGAGCTGCAGCTACTGCTAGCATTCCTATTATTAATGCAGGTGATGGTCCTGGACAGCATCCAACTCAGGTGTGTTGAAATTTCTTTCTACAATTTTTGTCTAGAAAGGAGCGTTAACACCAAATACAAGAGAATAGTTGACAAAAAGAGGTTTGCCATAAGGGAATGGACGAGTTAGTTTCTTTGATATGACAAATAAGTAGCCTTATGACAGAATAAAGATGAAAGAGGCAGTAGAGTTCGGCAGATGGATAAGTTACTGAGGTTAATAATCTGCTTGTGTTTTTGCGACCATGATTTTGTTTTATTCTAAATCCTTCCCAACTGTAACTGTTTTGAGTGGAGCACCCTCATGATTTTGTTTATTCCCTTCTTTCAAGAATTCTAGGTTAGTTGCACTGGTGTAGTTTGCATTTTCACGTAGGAACTGACCTCACCACTAAGGAATTATAGCATGTAAGACCAACCCCTGCTGGAAAAAAAAATGTTCTATTATCATAACCATATACATGATGGTCATCAACATTTAGTGATCAGTGTGAATGTGCTAAGCAAAAATATTCAAGTGTAAGGATATTGTGAGCTATTTGTAGATGGTGATATTGGATATGGTAAATTATTAGTCTGATTTTTGTTTCTGTAAATGTTGCAGGCTCTTTTAGATGTATATACTATTGACCGAGAGATAGGTAAATTGGATGGTATTAAAGTTGCACTTGTGGGTGATCTTGCCAATGGAAGGACAGTCCGCTCACTTGCATACCTCCTTGCCAAATATCAAGATGTGAAGATTTATTTTGTCTCTCCTGAAGTAGTAAAAATGAAGGTGATAGAACTAATTTCTTCTCAAAAAGACAAATGAACTTTCAACTGATGAGTTGCTGTTAATTGAGAAAAGGAACAATAATTAGAATTTGAATTGGGAAGATACTTTAGAAGAACTTTAAATTTAGGTTATAGTTCCTTATGTTTAATGATTCTTTTTCTCAGGACGATATAAAAGATTATTTAACATCGAAGGGAGTTACATGGGAAGAAAGTGCTGATTTAATAGAAGTAGCTTCAAAGTGTGATGTTGTGTATCAAACTCGCATTCAGCGAGAAAGGTTTGGAGAGAGAATAGACCTTTATGAAGAAGCTCGAGGCAAGTATATAGTGGATCGTGATGTGTTAAATGTGATGCAGAAGCATGCTGTAGTTATGCATCCTCTTCCAAGGCTGGATGAGGTAAACATTATGGTCATATCTTTTTTCCTTAAAAGATTATGGGGCTGGCCAATTCATTTCTTCTGATTATTATGCTTTGCAGATAACTATTGATGTTGATGCGGATCCAAGAGGTGCTTATTTTAGACAAGCAAAGAATGGTCTCTACATCAGAATGGCTCTTTTGAAGCTTTTACTCGTTGGATGGTGAGGAATGGGCCATCTAAAGTTTGAAATTTTGACGTTTAATCTTTTTACCTGGCCCAGGTTTTTTTTTTTTTTTTGGCCAGTGAACAAATTTGTGAGAAACGCGAGAATTCTGTTACTTTTGAGGAATAGGTCACAAAAAATGAACAATGATATAGTTTCATTTTCCTTTTATTTCCTTTTGATGAGCCTTTTATTTTATACCGATGACATGAGACCAAAGGGTGGTTGCATGTAAGAATGTGGCCTATTTTTTCTTTGAGAATAAGTAAGGGGCAACATTTTCAGGCAGTTAATATTATTGGTCTTTATATTTTTGTTTCATCAATTATTCAGTCAATTGATGTTTCAAAATAAAGAACAGCTTGTAAGCAAATAACCCCTTTCAAGTAATATTGCAGAAATGTGCAAGTACCATTTAACACTTCTAATAGGTAGGGAATTTTGGATCTACATCATAGGACCAGGCTTCCAAGCCTCCAATGATATCTTTAGCTGAACTAAAGCCCTTGCTTTGTAATAATTGAACAGCCCTCTGTGAATCGTTCCCTCTTCTACATACTACGTATAGGCTCACACCTGATTCTGATTCAGGACCTCTGCGCTCTCCCTCTTCCTTCAATGCAGATGAGATTTCAGGCAACCTAGCCTCCAAACTTGCTAATGGAATGTTCAAGGCGTTAGGAAGAGCAACAATCTTGAAATGGTGGGCAGGGCGTACATCTAGCAACACGTGCCCTTCCCCTTTAACGATTTTCTCGTTGAAGTCTTTACTGGTTATTCTGGAGCCTGCTGAAAGCAGGTTCAACTTCGGTGGAGCCTGCATGCCAGAGAGAAATGAAATCAGAAACTCTCTAAGTTCATCTTGAAATCTTAAAACAATTGGGAATGAAGGTACTAAATTTATCTAGAAAAAGACACATAAACGAAGACAAATCAGCATGATCTCACTTTGCCTTTCTTTTGGAAATGAAACAAATTGATCCAAATCCCAGTCCGGTCAAAACACAGTTTGCATTTTGAAAAAAAAGAGAAGACAAGTTAAGAAAGCACTAGAACCGTGGACAATGGAGACTGAGTGAACTTCTCATAATCAAAATCTCTAAATTGCTTTTGGTTGAATGCTGCAGTTTCTCCACAAACTTCACAATTCAATGACCTGCTTCTTATCTTGACCTGACCAATATACAACAATCTCATATAAGCTTGAAACACAACTAAAAACAGATAAAAACATTAATCAAATCAAAGATGGAACATACAATGCGAATTCGTGCCGACAATGCATCTAATAGAAGCATCCGTCCTGATAGAGGTTCACCAATGTCACTAGCAATTTTAATGGCTTCAAGTGCTTGAAGACAACCAATGATACCAGGAACTGCAAAATAAATTAATCAATAGAAAAGTAACCATGTAGCAGGGTATGCTTATGTCCAGCAAAATATCATAAAGCATATCAGTAAACAGGACATAATTAAAAGTTCATAGATCTCTAACATAAACAAAAGCAATGTCTTATATAAAGCCTGGACAGCAATCAACAAGACATATTTAGAAGTTCATAGATCTCTAACATAAACAAAAGCAATGTCTTATATAAAGCCTGGACAGCAATCAAAATATAAATTTCCTACAAAACTCATGCGATTTCTGTAACATACCAACTCCTAAAACTCCACTATCAGCACATCTTTGGCATGCTGTTGTAGGAGGTGGGGTTGGAAAAAGGCATCGATAGCATGGACCTCCTTTGTAATTATAAACTGTGAGCTAGGAAATAAATTTGATAGAGTTAGATCTAGTGTTTTCAAGGCATATTAAGAGACAGAGGAATGTGCATGTGATTTCTTATTTGATATGACAACAATAGAGGATACCTGCCCTTCTAATCCCAATGCCGCACCTGATACAAGAGGCTGCATGTAGATAAACGGGAAATTATTAATGTTGAAGGTCAAAAAAAAAAAAAAAAAAAAAAAAAAAAGAAGAAAAGCCTGGGTTACACTAATGATTAAATATCATGCAACTCCCTCAGTTTATATGAAAAGAAATCGGCACCATCCATAGACAAAAGCAGAGCACCATCATGCATCATCATGAGCTTTTATTAGAGTAACTATCACTGGGACTCCATGCAATTTACATGATTATTGAGTCCATTTAGATTTAAGGGAATTAAAGAAATTAACATCAACAAAAACTGCAAATTACATGAATCAAGTCCAAATTATTCCTAATTACATTTATGTGCAAGACTATCCCTACACTTCGTTCTGACAGTATTTGCAAAATCATTATAACAAGCACTTTAGGTTGTTAATTTACCTTTCCCAACACCACACAACAATCACTGATCATGTAACGGCTTGGTGCATTATCTGTTGCATCTACTATTATGTCATATCTAAAAAAGTTGGCAGTTATGGAGACCACAAAAGTTGTCTTGACAGTTAAAAAGGAAAAAAGAGAGGAAAATAAAATATAAAGCATGCATAGAAAGAGAAAAAGAAAACATAACACAGATTCATTATTTTAAGGATACTGGCTAAATATTTCCAAGGCATTGTATGTGCGTAAAGCTTCTTGGTGCTCCACAATCTGAATGGTAGAGTTGATCCTGAAAACAAATATACGGATTAAATAGAAGTAAACCATACAATTAGAATAGAAACTTCTAAGATTCATGGCGATGACAAGAATGATTGACTTTATCCTTCACAGCATATAAAATCTTATCCTTCGACTTGAAAGTTATTACTCCACAAGTTGTCGATGCAAAATGTATGAAGAGATCTGATAATTGATATGCAGCTGGACATCAAATATTTTAAGAACAGAAGATGAATGATTTGGAAGTGCACATACGAGCGACAGGCAGCAGCAGCAGATTTCACTTTGGGCTGACCAATAAATGGCTCAGTATGTATAACCTGGAGTACAAAAGATAACAATACAAGTTAGTTACAATTAGGGCCTGAAAGATGAAATCGAGAATAACATAACATAAAGAAAAATGCATGCAAATAGAAGTACTAAAAGACTCCAAGATGATGGTTCAACAACAAAAGACAAAGTTGCACACAAGATAAAACCTAACTCTCACTCCTAGTCTTATTATTGTTATTGTGGACAGACAAAGGTAAAACATGCACAAGAACATTACAATTATAGAATACAACAACTAAAATAACAGTAACAATGAACTTTCAATATCCATAGTTCCAACTTCATACCTGCCTGTGCATATTATTTAACTCAACAACATCATGGTCAACAATACCCAACCGACCTGCAAGGTAAGCCTAAAAATTTTAGGGAAAAAAAAAAAAAAAAGAAAAAGAAAAAGGGGAATTTCGAAAAAGTAGGGATAGTTCAAGTACAATAAATCTTTAGCTTATTTAATTATTTAGGATTCACCCCACAAACAACTTATATTGATGTATTGGGTGCACAATCACATTAAGGTTATTTATCAAAAGCTATTCTATAGATTATCCCAATTAAAACTCCGCAACAATAGAATTACAAAAGTACTAAAATCGAAGCATTTTCTTCTTCACTTTAGTGCACAACATATATTCTTCATCCTTTCATGCTTTTGTTAATGTTCCTTTAAAGTTTTTTAATTACAGAAATAGATAAACAAATAAATTTCTATCATTATTATGGAATGCATAAGAAGAGAGATAAAATTAAGACAAGAAATTTGAAAATACTTTATATCTAAAATTATGCATTTGTAATTCTATTGAATCAAAGATGTTCTATAAGAAAAGCATAAGACAGTTCAAATTAAAGAAAAGAAATAAAAATTTAAAATTATGCATTTGCAATTCTATTAAATCAATGTGCTATAAGAAAAACATTGTATTACTCCAACATTATTGCTAGAGAACTTATTTCAAAACTAAGAACATAAATTAGGCCTGAGAAAAGTATCTAAGCGTGTCTTACCAACACCGCAAGCTGCAAGATATAACAGAGCAGGCGACCCCAACCCTCCAGCTCCGACAACTAAAATAGAAGACTTTAACAGATTTGACTGGCCTGTAATTAAACAAACAAAAGGTATTACCACCAATCATAAAGTCATTATGGTTTAGTAAAGTTAAATATCCAATTATATATATGAGAACCTTGAACTCCAAAGGAAGGGAGTAAGAGATGACGACTGTAACGGTAAATCATATCAGACGATAATCCGTGGCCGAAACCATAATCGACAATGGAAACTGGAAGAGAAGAACCGTTAGAAGAGACGTTGTCGTTGGGGAGATTCAAGTGACGGAGCTTAGCTTCGAGAGCCGCAATTCTATTCTCTATGTCGCTCTTTGTTGCCTTTAATGTTTCAATTTCGCCGAGGATTTGAGCAGCGTCAGTTCCGTTTGACTTCATTTTCGAAATGATTGCTTTCGATCCTTTTTTGCAGAGAATGAAAGCTCAGTAAAGAAAGTAACTAACAGGGAAGAGCAGAGAAACCCTAATTGGAAAAGTAAAACTGAGGTTTTAGCACTTAATTAGCTGCTACGTATTATCGTCTACAGAGCATCAGTCGTTTTGGTCAAACGAAGACCTTTACACGGTGCCACACTAAATACAGGATTCTCAACAAGCAAGAAATTGAAATTTAAAAACATGTTTGTCTGTTAATTTGTACACGAGGAGTGGGGAGAACTTCAGCAAGAGAGACTGTCATTCGACGGCCTGTCGTTTTTATCTGGAATAGATGACATCATTTAAAAGCTAGGGCGTGTTTGTTAATTCATAGAAAACAGATTCCTGTTTTTTTACTTTCTAAGAAAACAACTTTTTTAGAAAATAAAAATAAATTTTTTAATAATGGAAAATAATATTTAACAAAAAAAAAAGCTATTCATAAATTTTTGCGATTAAACTGGTAAAATATTATAAATATATTTTTATATATTTACAATATAGTATAATGTGTTTTATGTCTTTTTAATTATCTATAATTAAAAAATATTTTAAAATATCCTTAATATCGTGAGGATAATCTTTGTCTATTGATTTTTATTTTAAAGGAACGTTCTCTTTACAGAAATGGCAACAACTTAGTAGATAAGTCTTTCTTAAAATTAGAAGAAACCCGATGAGCCTATACAAGTCATTGCATGGCTCAATCAGAAATGGCAAACCCACGTAGCACCACTTGCTGCCATAAATTGACACGTGCACATGCTTTCATCATCTTCGATTACCAAGTAGCAATCCTACCATCTCCCATTCCCATATCCTCTCCAATTTTCCTGCAGAACTGAGTCTGAACTAATTATTAAAAAAATGAGTGGCCGTTCCTTCCTTTTCTGCAACCTCTCTCGGCCATCAATACTTGTGAGGCCTTGGACGCCATATTTTCTGTACAACCCCATCAAGGTAATAACTTATTGAATAATGTTTACTACGTTGAGAGTTTGCTGGTTTGAATCATTGAAACGCTATCGTTTTAATCGACAGAGAAACAAGGGAAGTAGCGCGGAGAAAGAGAATGAAGGGCTTGCAATAGATCAGGAGAGAGCTTCTTCAACAGCTGATGAGTTCAAAAGAGTTGCAAAGGAGAAGGAAAAGGCTGAAGAGGCAACGCGTGTCGCAGAAGATCAAGGCATTACTAGTCAAACTGGTGAAAAGACAATCGACGGCGCAGAAGAGGCTTCTGGAGATTCTAATATCGAATCTGTTAAAAACAGGTATAAGAAGCATGAACTGGGTGCTAATTCTGGTAGAACAGGTTGATTAATTAGTGAGTTCTGCACATCAAGACTTAAAGTTATATATATATATATATATATATATTAATAAAGATGGATGATTATCTATATTGTACATATAGTAGCTATTATTTTCACCGAAAAAATTACAAATAAGAGAGTTGTTTGCTTTTTTTTTTTAAAAAAAATTTGGATTAGTTGGATTATTAATTTTGATGTATATGTAATAAGAATTAATTGGATTTCAAAATTTCTTTATGTGAGAAAAAGAGGAAATAAAGTTGTTTATTTTAGTGCTAATTTTCTTGTCAATCTTGATAATTTTTATCCGCTGGCTTCTTTCTCGACTCCCCTGGGGATGGCTTCAAGGCTCTTACATGATGTCTGTGACATTTCATAAGCTAGATCAATTTTGTAGTTGCTTTGGAGCCTTGGCTTCCCTTTATTCTTATGTTAAAAAGAAAAGCAATACCAACTAATATGGGTAAAAAAAATTTATTTACGTTCCGTGGATGGTCGATGTATGAGTTTATCTACTAATATTTCATTAGAGGAAAAAATCAGAAATCAGAAATATTAGACAGTGAATTGATAGAAATGCTAGACAGTGAAATGATTTAAATGATGAGATTTCTTATCATACATTTAAAAATGAAAAAAAAAAAGATAAAACAGTAAAAATATTTTTAGAAAAACCTTTTTTTATTGTATTTTTACATGGAATTATTCATACAAGACAAGAAATGCATGAAAGGTAAGGATTTTTCATTAATGTGTTGACATTAAATTTAGAGGATTTAGTGCACATTTATTGGAATAGAAGAGTAGGTGCATTGGGTTAGGTCACCTTCAATCAAATGAATAACAATAACCACTTCATACAAACAAATGAAAAAATAATTTTTATTTAAAATTTGTATTAGCTAGCTACAGCTAAAACCAACTAAATTCCCTTTATGCAATTTAGCAAAAACCCCAACAAGACATGCTGTGTTATAAGTACATGCTTCAGTTTGCACATAGTTTCCTCTCTCATCTCTAAATTCATCATTCTTGTCTGGCCCACCAACTATGGCCCCCACAAGGACATTAGGGTTTGGATCTTGGCTGTTGTACCCTATATCATACCCTTGTGTGCACCCAACAAAACCCTTGTACTCTTTATATGATGCAATGGATGCGCCTCTATGGTGGACCTTTTGAGGATACTTCGAACCGTAACCAACCAAGTAGCTCATGTTCATTGGATTAGCACCTAATATATAATCGACTTGTGATTTGGCAAAACCGAAAATTTCTTGTGGGTCCAATGTGCCACGGTCGCATTTCAGCCGTTGATTTGATGCTTGAAGATAATCGGAGTAAACTGTGAGAAGAAACGCAGCCGTTGATGCGTATTGGAGGTTGTTCCATTGGCGGATGTATAGTAACCCTCCTGGGGTGCGTTCCACATTAGTCACGTTGTTTTTGTTAAGACAAGAACAGAGATAAAACTCCGCTTTTGAACGGTATTGTTGTAATATGTGCTCGTGTTTTCTATGCCTCTCCTCAGTGAATAACTGCAAGATATAATAATTAACAAAGTATAATCAGCAAAGTCAAATTAGTGACTGAAAAGTAAAAGTTAGGCCTAGTCCTGGGCCGAGTCTGGGCTAGGTTTACAATAAGTAGGCCTGAGCTTGGGCCGGTCCAAAAAATTAACTGGGTTTGGCTCAAATTTGCTGGGTACACTCGTTTTATGGGGTTGAACGTCTTTTTTTGTTTTTCGCTATTATCAGGTGTCCTCCCACCTTCCATTTAACGGTTAGATGAGAAATTAATCTCTTCGGAACTGAGGAGCGAATACACTGCGATCAATAGGGTGGTCGAACCGAATTTTAATATGTAATTTTTTAGCCGAGCTTTCGCTTCTAATTTGTTTAGAGTTGATCTAAAAATTGAACTGAAACAAAGCTGAAAAGATGGGTTTAACGGATATCCGGACCCGTGATGAGATCTACTACTACAAAGGAGAAATTATTATATAACAAGCATGAGCAATTTAAATGTTACCATGGAAGCAATGAGTTGAAGAGCAGGAAACTTGACATCCCAGCTGAATTCAGAAATGGCCCAAGTGATCCCACCAAATCCAAGAGCATTGTCTAACACATACATCAAATAAACCTCATTGTCGGTGGCTTTGTATAGCCACAAAGCAGCCCATAACAACTCATCCATGTACCCACTCACCGACGTATAGTACCCTTTCACTGTCTTCACACTTTCGTCGTATTTCCCTCTATACTTGTCACCAAATTCAAACAACTGCATGCATTTTAATTGTTTTCTTCAGTTAATTACTCAATTTATTCATTAATTTAGTTACTTAATCTTATAAACTTTATTGGGAATTTTGGTGAACGATGTACCTAACACATATTAAATTTATACATAAACATATACATTTTATTAACTTACTTGTTTTGCATGATGTAATAGTAGTTGGGAGTAATGTGGGTTTGTTTTCTTGAATACTATTGATGCTGCTGCCATTGCTGCCGCTGTCTCTCCAGCCACGTCGGATCCCGGGTTATTCTTGTCGACCTTGTACGCTTGTCGCGATGTTGTCATGTCCTCCGGCCGTTGCCAACAGTAATGATCGGTGTAGCCATCACCCACCTGAAAATATCATGCGTGGCCAAATATGAATATATGGCAATTGAGATAATTAACATAAATGTAGCTCCATGCACTACTATAATTGGCATAATAAATATAGAGTACACACATTTTGAAGGAATAGAAGATTAATTTCCATGGCAAAATTCATAGTTAACATATGATTATATAGAATTAATTTCTGAATTAGTTCACCACCTGAACCCATAGGACATTTTGTTGAGTGTGTGCTTTGATGAAATAATCGGTTCCCCACTTGATAGCTTCAAGCGCGTGATGATATTCGCCAGCTTCGGATATTTCTTTTCCATATTGAATCACACCCCAAGATAGCATTGTTACAGTGAAAGCCATTGGCAGACCAAATTTGACGTTGTCACCTGCGTCGTAATATCCTCCTACCAGGTCCACCTTCACAACCAAATTAATAAAACCAGTAAGTATTAATCCAAATGAGTCCCTATGAATATATATACATACTTACTCCTTGTTCGAGGCCGTCGATGAGGGCGGAGTGGTGGCGCCACGTGACGCGTTGGTTATAGGGTAAGCGACCGGAGCGTTGAGCTTCGAAGTAGAGAAGACTTTTGGATAAAGCTTCGGTATAGTTGAAAGATTGAGACCTGGACGTCGGGAAAATGAGCAAGAAGCTAAAACAGTAGCATAAAAGAAAATTTTTGTTCTCCATTTTCGTTTGCCTCTTTTCTCTTAGTTCAGTTTTGTTTATATACACGTAGTAGGCAGCTGGTTATTTATATGTTAAGCAAGCCTGGTTACCATAATTGGTGAATTAATTAAAAATTTTACTGGTAATTTATATGGTAAGGAAGCAACAGAATCCTGCTTGACTATAATTGGTGAATATTAATTTTAGTGATGAGAATAGATTATGGCCTATTTAATTTTTAATCCTAATGTTTTATGAGAGAATCTTAACTCATTAATTAACTGTCACTAATATCTACGAATTGTGGCTCATCTATGACTTGTGGCTCAATTGACAAGACTGAGTATGTGGGAAGAGCTCTTAAGTTCGATCTTTACTAAAGATATTTGTAGAGACAGGTGAAGAGTCTTACCTGTGACTTAGCTGTGACTAAGTCACAAGCTGAACTAGGAGTTTAGTAATAAGGTCCGGATACCGGTACTTTAAAAAAAAAAAAAATTAAGGGTGAGTGATGAACTGGCTCACCATTTAGTCATTTACAATATAAACTCAGTTTTTCTTTTGATAATAAGTTTAATGGAAATGGAATCTGAAACCGTTAATAATAAGGAAAATTTAATATTGAGATGAAATAGTTAATTTCCCAAAATAATATTACAAGCATCGAGGGGAGGGTAAAAAAAAAAAAAAAATTAGTTTAACGATTGCAAAACATAGGGAATATTAATGTATTTTAAAAAATATACTAGTATGACGACAATAGCTGTCGTTTTGCATGAGCCTGCCGTGTAATGATGAGTTACGCGTCGCGATAGTAGTAACTGTCGTTCTTCTGGAAGCAATAGAATACGCAAAAGTGAAACACACAAATGGGCTTATGCCCATTTAAGGGCCCATTTAAAATAGACAGAGAACAAAGTTCTAAATTGGAAACAGAATGTATTATTAGTAATATGAAAGACAAATTAAGGACAAGGACTTACTGAAACATGTTTATCGAATCTTAACTCGCATAATAGCACAAATCAGCTCTACTTGAGCAAATGTATGGCAAGTATTCTATAGCTAACAAGAAACAACTAAGAAAAGAATTACATACAAGCATCACATCTGATGACCAGCAGGCATGAACCAATGAAACTGAGATGTCCAACTTTCAGAAGTTCTTAGCCGTTTGATGCGACTACTTTCCAAATCATACATGCTTGCACGCTTAAATCCACACCAAACATCAGAAAGTCCTTCAAAGGAATCATGAATGTAGTATATGCAATTAGATCTTGGAAGTTCTGCTCCTTTTGGTCTCATATTATTCCCTGTTTTCGATGATGATACTGATATGCAACCATTATAACCAAGAAACAGCGCTTCATTCCCCAAAGTTTCAATCTTTTTCAATTCTTTAGTACCCAAATCAACTTTATACACATCAAATGATGCTACAATTTCTTCTCTACCACCACCACCATCATCATCATCAATTATCCACTCCCATTTTCTATTAATCATCAAGAAATCACCAGATAATGACTCCACTATGTACTTTTCCTTTGGGTAAAGATGAAATGGAGGTTCAAGAGCTATAACTGTCTTTGGATTTGGTCCAAGATCACAACTATAAATTTTGCCTTTAATATCAGTGGCATAAAATTGACCCTTAAAGAACATAATATCATCAAAAGAAACTTCCTGCAAATCCTGTAAAGATTTCCATTCTTCATCCCCTGGTCTGCAGAAGGCTAATTTCCTTTCTAAATCCAGTCCATAAATGACCAAAACAATGCAATTTGGATCTAAAGGGCTTAATGATGATGTAATGCACCTCTTTACAAAACCCTCAATTTGTTTAATTCTTTGGCAATTGAATTTAGGGAATTTACTTGCTAATGGAAGCAAGACTTCAGTTCTTGAAATTGGATTCCAGAGATTTACCTTGTATGGTGAAGAATGGCCTATTGTTAGTAACCACCCATTTGTTGAATTACAAATCAACCGATCTTTTGTCTTTGGTAGAAAAATTTCCTGTGTTTCTCCTGTCAAAATATCGCACAAACTGCCCATTTCTTCATCTCTGTGTAGTATCAGAAGCAATGGAAAATGAATTTGATCCCAATAAAATCGGGTCGCTACTGATCTCCAACAAGTACAGACATTGCAACACCGAAAAACATCTAATGAATTATTTAGACGGCTCAATATTTGCTCGAGAAGCCCGTTGGGCATATCGGACCAAGAAGAAGAAGACGAAGAAATGGCCATTGATGTATCAAAACAAGTTCTTGATTTCAGGATTCAATTTATCAAGAATTTAGGAAAGAGGGGTTTAGGGTGTATCTGAGAATTTCTAATCATGGAACGCTGACTAATCTTTATATCAGATACGAACCAAGAAGAAAAAGAATTGAAAAAGGGTTTTTATAGTTAGCTGGAGATATGGTACCGGTCTTTTATACCAGGTAACCGAAACTCGAACTGATTTCTAATTCTTCTGCACCGAGTACCGAAGCTGAAGTTAACATGTCTTTCCTTTCTGTTTCTTCTACAATGACTTCTTTTTAGTGTAAGAAAGATTCTGGCTGCATTATTTTCTTCTTCTTTTTTTCCACAAAAAAATTGCTTCGAATTAACGATTTCTTTTTTCTTTTTTAGATGAGGATTTCATTTTCAAATGATGCTAAAACTAGCGTTTATATTATTGTTTGGTGTTCAAATCTAGTTTCTCAAGACAGGAAATTTTTCCCCTTCACAATTTTTGGATAGCATGCATGTTTCCATATGCCAATTTCCACTTCGATTCTAAATTTTAGACCATTCTCTTCTTCATAAGTTGGGATCTTGGAAAGCCCAAATGTCAAAAGTTTAGATACCAAACAATGCCAAATTTGTATAATCTAACAAGAAGTATAATCACTCCTGCTGGAAACATCCTCATTAGAGAAGTTCAACGCTTCAGAATAAAAAAAGAAGAGTGGGTTAAAAGCATACCAACCGTTACATTTTGCAAGAACAAATGGAACCATGTCGATTTGCATAACAGAAAAAAGGAATAGCAAATTTAAGTCTCAAGAAGTAAACAAGCTTTCATTAACTTTATGAAACCAGAGAAGGTAACACACTTCACATATCGTAGCTATTTTGCCAACAAAGTTCAGAAAATATATGCTGCATGTGTAATTGAAGAGCCATTGTTTTCAAGTGATCCTAATCCACTTAATACTAAATATTTTGCTCCTACCAAATTAGATATTTCTGATGTAAGATCAGACTAAGCCGCAACCATAGTGTATACTTATAATTTAAATTATAAGAAATTATTCTAACACTAAAAGCTACGCCTAACAACTAGGCTCTGATACCACTCACTGGGAAAATTGCTATTTTCCCAGATCGGCTTCAAGCAGTAACAAATGAGAAAATAAAAATAATGACTGAGAAATTAAACAGAACACGGTAGTTTAACGTGGAAAACTCTCCAAGTAGAGAAAAAACCACGACCGTTGCCAAATGACAACAAAAAAAAAATTTACTATGCGGCAAATTGTTACAACCACAATTACAAAATATTTTTCTACCCGACACCCTCAAAACACCCCAAATATTTTATACTCCAAAGGACTCCAAAAGACTTACTTTAAATCCCTAATATAAAACACATTCAAGTGTTTTTAGAAACCTAAACTTTGGCTTCTTTTTATAGCCAATTCAAACACCCTCAAAACTCAATCTTCCCGACGTGGAATTGAGCACAACCAATTTTTTTTCATATTTTTTTTTCTTTTGTTTTCAACAAAGGAGGCTAACAATATCCATTACAACTACTTTTTGGTACTTTTTTACAGAAAAAAATATAACAAATTACAAAAAATCAGAAACAAACTAGTTAATATAAAATTGTCGTAAGGTGAATGGGATTGCTGGTTACTTAGTTACCTATGAAGATTTTCAGTTGTTTGGAGTTCAGGTGCTTCAAGATCAGCCTCCTGGTGTTCGACAACTTTTACATCCTAATTTATTTGGGGCTATCTGGTCTCGTGTAATTATTTAAAGGGTTTGAATTCCCTCATTTGCAGTTAAAAAAAAATATTGAGATGAAATAGTTAATTTCCCAAAATAATATTACGAGTATCGAGGGGAGGGTAAAAAAAAAAATTAGTTTAACGATTGCAAAATATAGGGAATATTAATGTATGTTTTGACGAAGTTATCAGAAAAAAGCACTAATTTTTCCTAATAATTATTAACAATAGCTGTCGTTTTGCATGAGCCTGCCGTGTAATGATGAGTTACACATCGGAAAAGTAGTAACTGTCGTTGTTCTGGAAGCAATAGCATACGCAAAAGTGAAACACACAAATGGGCTTATGCCCATTTAAGGGCCCATTTAAAATAGACAGAGAACAAAGTACTAAATTGGAAACAAAATGTATTATTAGTAATATGAAAAAAACAAAACAGACAAATTAAGGACAAGGACTTACTGAAACATGTTTATCGAATCTTAACTCCCATAATAGCACAAATCAGCTCTACTTGAGCAAATGTATAGTAAGTATTCTATAGCTAACAAGAAACAACTAGGAAAAGAATTACATACAAGCATCACATCTGATGACCAGCAGGCATGAACCAATGAAACTGAGATGTCCAACTTTCAGAAGTTCTTAGCCGTTTCATGCCACTACTTTCCAAATCATACATGCTTGCATGCTTAAATCCACACCAAATATCAGAACATCCTTCAAAGGAATCATGAATATAGTATATGCAATTAGATCTTGGAAGTTCTGCTCCTTTTGGTCTCATATTATTCCCTGTTTTCGATGATGATACTGATATGCAACCATCATAACCAAGAAACAGTGCTTCATTGCCCAAAGTTTCAATCTTTTTCAATTCTTTAGTACCCAAATCAACTTTATACACATCAAATGATGTTCCAATTCCATCTTCTCTACCACCACCACCATCATCATCATCAATTACCCACTTCCATTTTCTATTAATCATCAAGAAATCACCAGATAATGACTCCACTAGGTACTTTTCCATTTGGTTAAGATGAAATGGAGGTTCAAGAGCTACAACTGTCTTTGGATTTGGTCCAAGATCGCAACCATAAATTTTGCCTTTAATATCAGTGGCATAAAATTGACCCTTAAAGAACATAATATCATCAAAAGAAACTTCCTGCAAATCCTGTAAAGATTTCCATTCTTCATCCCCTGGTCTACAGAAGGCTAATTTCCTTTCTAAATCCAGCCCATAAATGACCAAAACAATGCAATTTGGATCTAAAGGGCTTAATGATGATGTAATGCACCTCTTTACAAAACCCTCAGTTTGTTTAATTATTTGGCAATTGAATTTAGGGAATTTACTTGCTAATGGAAGCAAGACTTCAGTTCTTGAAATTGGATTCCAGAGATTTACCTTGTATGGTGAATAATAGCCTATTGTTAGTAACCACCCATTTGTTGAATTACAAACCAACCGATCTTTTGTCTTTGGTAGAAAAATTTCCTGTGTTTCTCCTGTCAAAATATCGCACAAATTGCCCATTTCTTCTTCTCTGTTTAGTATCAGAAGCAATGGAAAATGAATTTGATCCCAATAAAATCGGGTAGCTACTGATCTCCAACAACTACAGACATTGCAACACCGAAAAACATCTAATGGATTATTTAGACGGCTCAATATTTGCTCGAGAAGCCCGTTGGGCATATCGGACCAAGAAGAAGAAGACGAAGAAATGGCCATTGATGTATCAAAACAAGTTCTTGATTTCAGGATTCAATTTATCAAGAATTTAGGAAAGAGGGGTTTAGGGAGTATCTGAGAATTTCTAATCATGGAACGCTGACTAATCTTTATATCAGATCAGACACGAACCAAGAAGAATAAGAATTGAAGAAGGGTTTTTATAGTTAGCTGGAGATATGGTACCGGCTCAGTTGGTACTATCTAAAAGCCCGGTCTTTTATACCAGGTAACCGAAACTCGAACTGATTTCTAATTCTTCTGCACCGAGCACCGAAGCTGAGGTTAATATGTCTTTCCTTTCTGTTTCTACTACAATGACTTCTTTTTAGTGTAAGAAAGAATCTTGCTGCCTTATTTTCTTTTTTTTTTTTCCACAAAAAAATTGCTTCGAATTGACGATTTCTTTTTTATTTGTTAGATGAGGATTTCATTTTCAAATGGTGCTAAAACTAGCGTTTATATTATTGTTTGGTGTTCAAATCTAGTTTCTCAAGACAGGAAAATTTTCCCCTTCACAATTTTTGGATAGCATGCATGTTTCCATATGCCAATTTCCACTTCGATTCTAAATTTTAGACCATTCTCTTCTTCATAAGTTGGGATCGCGGAAAGCCCAAGTCAAAAGTTTAGATACCAAACAATGCCAAATTTGTATAATCTAACAGGAAGTATAATCACTCCTGCTGGAAACATCCTCATCAAAGAAGTTCAACGCTTCAGAATAAAAAAAGAAGAGTGGTTAAAAACATACCAACCGTTACATTTTGCAAGAACAAATGGAACCATGTCGATTTGCATAACAGAAAAAAGGAATAGCAAATTTAAGTCTCAAGAAGTAAACAAGCTTTCATTAACTTTATGAAACCAGAGAAGGTACCACACTTCACATATCTTAGCTATTTTGCCAACAAAGTTCAGAAAATATAGGCTGCATGTGTAACTGAAGAGCCATTGTTTTCCAGTGATCCTAATCCACTTAATACTAAATAATTTGCTCCTACCAAATTAACAAACTCATCGAGCGATTACATTAGGCAATAGTGCCACCTGTTTGGTGCAGCATTGCGTCTATCTCATCCCCATCCTCCATTTCCAACTGCAGCAACAAAATGTTAGAAATAGGTTAGAAAGTAGAAACAACAAACTTAAACAATAGTCTGACCCATGCAAATACACTCTAAGAGAGACAAACCTCATCTGGTGTCTGCTCTCCACGAAGCCGGCGACCATCAAATAAAAATGCAATAGAGTTGAACTCCACTGACTGTCGATCACAGTAAGCATTCATGAGCTTCTTCAGTTGAGTGCTTCTCTTAATCCTGAAGAAGACTTCATTGCCATCCTACAAAATGAAGTCAAATTTCCAGCTCTAACTAAGGCCTTGTTTGCTATAATTTTGTGGAATTCATTTGAAATTTCATCTTTTCATGTTTGGTATGAACGAAAATATCAATTTTAGTAGTGTTATCCTGATGAATTCAATTTTATAGAATTCTGCATAACTAAAGCAAATACTCCAACCTACCATGTGTGACAAAGCATACATCTAGTTTTCAAAAGGAAAATCTAGACTAAGTCGAAACTCTCATAAAAGTTGAACAAAATAATAGAAAACATAGAAGTTTAGTGATGCATAATGAACACTTGCAGTGCCGAAGCCTATATGGATTTTTGTAAAAAATATAAATAAAATTCAGCAGAAAAAAAAATTAAATTTTGAAACATTTTAAAAGCCCGTAGGGATATTTTTGAATATATATATATATATATATATATATATATATATATATATATATATATATATATATATATATATATATATATATATATATATATATAAGTTAAGGAAGAAAAAACTAAAATTTGAAAAACTTAGGGGCAATGGCCCCCCAAGGCTAAGGTAGTTCCGCCCCATCAAGGGTGGAATGCTTGAAGGACCTAAGGTGGCCATACCCATGGCCCTTATCAATGTCAACTAATTATGAAAACTATGGCCCTTCTCCATCTTTCTCATTCGTTGGCCCCTGTCCCTTATCAAGAGAGTCAGCTCCGCCCCTCATAGATCTAAATATAAAACAACTAAGGTCACGCAAGCCTTCGCAGCCATCAGCACCACTTGAAAGGGAATTTCAATATTAAATCACTCTAGTCCCAAAATGTTATTTAAACCAACATAAATCAATTTCAACTAAAAATTAATAATATATTGATAATTGAGAGAAAAAAACACATAACATTGCAGGAAAAGAAAAACAGTGGCCAAGAGAAGAGTCCACCACCTTCATACTCGAATGGAATAACAGTAACCATGCCTATAGAATTCATTAGAAACCTACTTCTAAAGAAAATTCTGATGCAACCACTTCAAACACAATCAGCATAGGTCAAGGAAATTATTTATTGTGTAGGCAAATTCTACAGGGAACAATTGTTGGTAGACGAACCATAAGCAAGAGTGTCAACATGAAAAGATTAGACAATTGCATCCAAATCGACAACAAAATCAAAAGAAAAATGGGATTTTTTCTCACTGAAGACCGAAAAAAAAAAAACATGAAGAAGAGGAAATCAAATCATAAAAAGAAAGGAACCCATAAATGGGCAAGCATTATACTTTAAGTTTTCCATTCAAGTATGTAAAAGCATGTTGATGCAACAAAATACAGCAAAAAGACTAATCAAACAGTGGCAAACTAAGTCTACACATATAAACATAAAAACTAATATACTTATTCCATATAGTCTGCTGCTAAACCAAATCAAATCCCCAAATAAAGTTTTTAAGTACTAAATAAAATCCCTAAAACAAAATTGGCTAATAAAACAGAAACCCACAAAAATTCTTAGCCTAATAACTCAGAGAGACCTAAATCACAAAAGCAAGAAAAGGATCAGACCTGGCCTTTGACTTTGAGATTGATGTGAGCCGATTGATCGGTGGGTTTCTTGTCCTCCTCTTGATTGGACACTCCCGACATTTCAATTTCTTTCTAGGTCTTCGATTTCTGGCTGATGAGACTGATAAAGCGCCGATGTTCAGCAACTATACCTCTCTTTCTCTGTCTCTTGTGCCGACTATTTTAAGCGGAGAGAAAACAGCGTGTGCCAAGGCGCAATAAGATTGACGGCTACGATTGCTCGTTCGAAATTAGACGGAGGGTGGAAGTCACGTATGTTATGACGTAACAAACAAACGAATGTGGCTATTTTCGGTTTTTATCACTCCTCCATCCAAACAAATAGATCCACTTTCTTTATTTTTGTTTATCTTTAAAATATAGTTTACTTTTATTTTTTCACTGTAGTTAAATTTAAATTGTCTAAACACTCTTATTAATTTAATAATTTTTATTAATTATTAATTATGGGTATAATAGAAAAGTTATATGAATAAAATTGTCTTTTAAATATATTTCTTAATTTATGTGAAAATACTATCTTTTTGAGACGAAGATAGTAATAGTTTTTATTTTTATTATCTATTTTAGAATAAATAGATTTTTAATTTTGATGGTTAGCTCATATTAAATACTCATTACATCCCATTTTATTTACTTGTTATTTTTTTTTTTTTATACCTCAAAATGTCTGCAAGGTTTTTAAATTAAACATGTAAAAAATTATTTTTTTAAAAATAACTTTTATAATTGTTCATTGAATGAATGACTTTTAATATGTTAACGAGTTATTAAGGATAAACAGGGTAAAATAATTTTATTGATTAAATTTTTAATATGCGTGTTTTATTAAACTATGCACATAACATTAGATGGTGAGAGTAGCACAGGGTTTTGGTAAAAACTTATACTTATCCCATTATTTGGGGTTAATATTACGCTTTTGTTTCCACCTTTTTTTCCCTTTCTACAAGTTATTCAAAATAGATTTCATAATAAAGTAAATATTTTCATTTAGTCCATTTATTTGAAATAAAATAGAATGAAAATTTCAATCCCAACACAATAAATTGAGTTGAGAATTAATTGAGATTTTTCATATTTTTACTAAATTTTCTCTTTACCGTAAAAATAAATTATTATCATTAATTCCCAATCATATAAAATTCATCTATAGAAATTTGAGTAAAAGGAAAAATAAAAATAAGCTAGATAATTTAAATTATTAATCAACTATACTAAATTCATAATAGGAGATTTTTAGACGCTCTAGCTATAGTATTAATTAAGCATTTTTTAATTATCTCTTTGATGGACTTTGAATGAGAATATTAAAGTTAAATTGAAATTTCTTTTTTAGGTGAAAAATTCAGAATAGCTTTCAGTTATGTGTTGGATTTCCACGGTCCCATTAATTAAAATTACAAATGCTGAATAATAAACATCGAAGAACTGGAGAAATACATCTTAACTCCAAATCAATAAAAGTTAAAATTACAAAAATCACACTGTATAACTGAATTGGATACAATAAATTATAATATCCTCAAAGATGACCTCTTTGATCATGACACTATATAGCTAAATTACATTTGACAAAACCTTGTTCTTTAAGCATTATCAACCAATTAAGCACATTAGCTACCGATCTCAGTTGCCCAAAACAAAAAAAAAAAAAAAAATACCAATGCTACTCTGTTGGGGACATATAGATAAAAGCCTACCCAAATTTCTGGCCTAGGAGAGAAATCACTTTCTATTTCTCTGTCAAGACTGCAAATAAATAGAAACATTTTAGTTCTTTGGAAGAATAATGATATACTTTCTCCTGATTTATATTTATGGACAACAGAACAATCCTATTTATATATAATTACGATAATATTTAGATAAAATATTTTAACAATGATAATACCAAATAAAACCCTTGCAATAAGTGTGAATCGAAATTTTCATTTATATGATTGAGTGTATTTTGCAAAGTCATTGATTCAAAAAAAAAATTGAGAATATAAATAGAAATTAGTTTAATCATTAAAAATAACTAACCTGATCGTTTGGAGCTTGTTCATGAAATCGAAGGGGCTTCATATTCAAATCAATCATTTTATTTTCTATCTTTGCATTTCCATGATTTTGTTGATTCTCTCCATTTGTCGTCTGATTCATATTAGATTGTTGGTGTTGATTTTGTCCTTTCTTGATCTCATCACTTCCATCTACTGCTTGCAAATTTGGGTCTACAGCTACTGTACTGTCACCTGGAAACTAATCAAAATCAAAATTATTATTAAACATTAATGTTCATTTAAATTAAAAAAAAAAAATTTTGATAAAGGGCGAAAGACAAACCTCAACTCTTTGTCTTAGCAGAAGAAATCTTCTATGCGTTCTTTTACCTCCAACATGAACGCTCACATCACATTGCAAACAAAGCGAACTTCCATCTACTTCACAGTAAAAGAAAGCTGCAATTTTCCAAGAAAATATAATGTAATTCTTTTTATCCAAATTCTAAATTAATTAAGTTGGTTAATTACAATTATTAATTACCAGGTGCATTTTCACATATGTCACAGCAAGGAACGTCACTGGGATTTGCCAGACCTACTCGCACGTGCCGACTAGCAAGCTTATTACACATATGTACCTGCCATGGTCATGTTAGATCAAAACTTTCACTGTATATATGTATATATATTTTAGGGAAAAAAAAAAGAAGTTACAAATTGATTGATAAAAAAAAAAAAAATGCTTGCCAACTTGATTAATATACAAGTGAGAACCTCAAATCTAGTTAAAGTATAATTAATTAAAAATTGAAGGTGTTAATCATACAATTTTGATCAATATCTGGTTTTCATTAGGTTTAAACAGTAACTAATTTGCAATTAAAGAACACTAATTTGCAATATCTTTAATGGTAGTGTAATTGTCTCAAAAAACTATAAGATTCTATGAATTCAAACTCCAATCAGAGTGAAATTAATTTAAAGAAAATAGTAAATATTTCTTAAACCAAAAAAAAAATATTAAGAAAAAAATTGATCTAGTAATATTAATCTCAATAAATAACTAATTAGAGGTAAAACTAACTTTGATTTATTAATATATATATATTTTAATTAAACATACCTTCTCGTCGCAGGCACCGCAAAGCGCGGCCTCATCAGCAGCACAGAAGACAACAGCGGCGGCGTTCTCACAGGCATCGCAAAGCGTTCGCATAATTCTCTCTCAAATGATCTCATATCTCCAATCCAAAAACAACGATAATCGAGAATAAACAATTCATTTTACAGTAAGTATTACTTAATATAATAATCCAAGTCGTAAAAGGATCGATATAACAAAATGGTTAGATTAATTTCCCGTGTTGTGGCCGTCGTTGATGGCGGCGGTTAAGGGTAAGACTAAGAGTTAAGAGAAGAAGAAGAAAAGGAGAAAGAAGAAGAAGACCAGGACAGTAGAGACAGGTTTAAGAAACAAAACGAGGATAAAGAGGGGGGGGGTTAGTGAGTGGGGCCAAAAGGTGATACGAGTAGAAAATAGACACGTGGATTTTATTAAGCACTCAACTACCACAAACTTAGGAAGGCAGTGGGGTTTGATGGTGTCTATTGGGTGATTCTGAACCACTAATTACATGTCTAATAGTAATAATGATGGGGTCCATTATTTTTTTTTTATTGTCATTTTATGAATTTATCACTTTATCTTTTGTTTGGTTGTCCACAAAACATTAGCCATTAGGGCATCTAATTCCTTCCCTTTTCTGTCCTCTCAAAATCTTGCTCCCATTTCTATTCTTGACTTATCAACTTTTGATTAATACATGTATATTTTTATTGGATGAGTTGTTGGAATGGTTCGTGCATCTTTAAATATAGTTCAATGGATTAATTCACCTCGACTCAATTTCTATTTTGATCTTTAAATATAATTTTATTATGCCAGTTAAAATATTTTAATTTGAAATATATATATCGATTAAATACTTAATTATTAAATAATTAAAAAATATAAAATTTATTATTTTAAAGATTATACCTATACATCTAAGTGGATATTTTGCACATATCAATTTTCAAATGCAATTTATTATTTTAATTTTGATTTCGGTTCTCATTTACACTGAAACTGAATTCGATTGATCGAATTGAAAAATCGATTTATAAATAAATATATTTTTAATTTCAAGCATCATATTTTGTTATTTAAAAACAATTCTTTTTTTTTTTTTGTTGTTACTATTTAATAATATAATGGTGCATAAACTTAAACTATTTGTCCCACACACAAAAATTAATATCTAATCATTTCTTATTATATATAATATTTTGTACTCTTTAAGTCTTGAAGTTACATACACATATTAATAAATTTTAGCGATGGTTATCGTTCCATTTACAAAAAGCCTTTGGACATCAAGAAAGCAAAAGGGTTTAGTGGGCCTGACAAAGATCTAACCTCAAAAATAAAGAAAGCCCACTTAAACAAACCCAAAGTCCAAAATGAAACCTATATGAGCAGCGGACCATGAAACTCAAGATAGACGAGCACCACCATTATTATTTTCTTTTCCTAGCATGGAAAATTACAATATTAGATAGACTCGTGATCGAAATAGTAAATCAAATAATCTTTTTAAGAAATCAACATAAAGCTGAAGGTAAATGTATAAGATAGAAATTTTACAATGTGTCAAGCCATTTAATTTCAATTAAGAACCTAATTGCTAAATTTACATTTAATTGCTCTCCCAAATAGCCCATATATTTATATTAATCTAATAATTTAAAAATAGAGAACCACCCAATTGGTGTAACCCATATAGATAAGTAAATTTAGTATAGCTAAAAGAAATTATAAAAAAATAAAATTTAATAATCGGAATAACGTTCTGTAGCACAACAGAGTCAGTCCTTTTGAATTGAAAACCTCTCACGTTCTATATGTTCAACAAGAAATAGAAAGATCAACCAAACCATACATTATTGACGAACCTAAGATACTTTAATCAAGATAAATGTGAAAAAAGAAAAAGAAAAAGAGACCGAAAAACCTAACCAAAGTTCAAAGACAGCTATTCCAAGAAAAATCTCCATAATAATGTGTATAACTAATTCACCATCATCCATCCATCTCTTATTATTCTTGTGGTGGAGAAGGTAAGGGGGAAAAACAAAATCCCAACAATGAAGTTTCTTTCCTGTACTATATGTGATATGTCTAAAGTTTCTTGTGGAAAGAAAAAGCTATTGTACCAGAAGAAGCTATTAGACTCTGGCCGATCTCCATTTTGCATTTTTATTACTAAGTGGTAATACAATAATTATACTTCACCTGCAATGTTGCTCTATCTTCCAACTAACCATGCACATGAAATTTCTTATCCACACACTTTTTAGTGGGAAAAGGGTTAATTGGGGTTAGGGATAAGGTCACAACTCATTTTTTAATAACCATATGATAAAGAAAACAAGTCAAATTTGAGTTGGTCGACCTGCAATTCTTTTTTTGATATTTAATAATTTTTAAATCATGATGAATATCTTTTTTTCAAGTAATATATAAATTAAAAAAAAAATCAACTTGTTCTTAAATCAATAGTTTAATTAAACGCAAATGTTTAATAATCCGTTTAAATTGCAGAATTGTAATATATAGCTTTATGCTATATTATGTCTAAAAGAAAAAAAAAAAAATTCTCAAAAGTGTAGCAAATGGATCAACCACAATGACCACTCTCATTGACTTTAAATACAACAGTTAAGATGTAGTTAAAAAAAGAAAAAGTCACACCCCTTTTCATAATAACCAATAATATTGTTTGGTAAACCATTCTTTTTGTTTTTTTTTTTTTTTAAACCACTAATATCTGTATCCTATTATCAAAGACTGTCTAATCCGACTCGGAATTTAATTACAGTTAAAGTTTTTCGCTTCTCTCTACCGATGCGTTTAATGGGCATCAAATTCGAGAGTTCTTCCATATGTTCAACATGTGTTGCCAACTGAATCACAACCCGTATATTAGTAAAGCATTTTATTAATTATTAGGTATGCAGGTTTCAATTGCATCTCAACACCCTTTAGTAAAAACATATTATTAAAATAATTAGTATAAAAAATAAAAAGAATAACAAGAACTAAGTTTTATTTCCAACTAGCACTAATATAAAAAAGCATTTTAACTAATTTTATAATTGGAAGCTAAATATTTTTTCCTCCTTTGTATATAACAAAAATTCTTAAAAAATGCTATAAAATATGAACTTTTAACTTCTTATATTTGCAATTTTGCGAAATATTTGTTTCTGCTTAGGTACCTACTCAACATTCACCATGTGAGAACCTGCAAGAAGGAGCAGGTTACTTACCCTTTTGTCTCCTATTTTAGTATATTAATTAATTGTAATTAGACAACAATTATTTTTGGGTAATAAAACTATCATACATATAGTCTCGATAAGCATAATATTCCCTCTTGATAATCTCCAAATTCGCATCAAAAGATGATAAATTTCAGACATTTGACACTAACAAGAACCTGGGTGATAAGTACACACAAATATGTATTCACACACCACAAGTTGAAATTGGTGATGCCATGTGTTGGATTCTGTGTATGTATCCTCATTCTTCAACCAATGGACAAGTCTCTATTTCAAAGCACTTGTAATTATTAATTAATAATTATTAAGCATTGGGCCAATTTGGTTTCACATATACAAACTATAGGTTGTCCAGTGTAGAAATTTGAAATTAAATATATTATATGATAAGATTTTTTATGGCCATAGAGGATCTTGATAGCTACACCCACACCAATGAATTTAGCTTCTTATATTATACTTGTTAAACCTTTTATCTCTCTAAATTAAATATTTTTTTACTTCTCAACTTGCGCTATATGATATAACATTTTGAAATTTTATTAATTTTTAAATACAAATATAATTTATTTATAATTAGACAGCAAGAATGTCTCTGTCGAATTGTAAATAAATTAAACCTCTACTCATTTCTTGCATGACATCCCAATTATTAAAAAACAAAAACATGATACGAATACATCTAATTAATCAGAATTTGTCATGATCAAGTAATGAATCGGCTTCGAAATAAACCCTTAAGATTGAGACTATATTGCAGCCTTTCGTTATCATTAGTATATCAAATATGTACAAATATAAGTCATTTTCATAAATTCATGCACATTGTAGTGAAATTTTGACAAAAAAAAGAAAGGCAAAGTGAAATGAAGAACAATAGATGAGCAAATGAATTGAAGGAGGCAGCCAAAATAGACAATAGTGAAGTTGATAATACTTGGGAGTTAGGTGTTACAAGTATGAACCTTGTCAAAATATATGACTTTTTAAAGGGCTGTTGCTATCACAATAGCCATGATTATCATGATTATTTGGTTAGAAGGTTGCAATCTAAAGAAAAGAAAAAGCTTCATTGTCAAAGCTCAAAAGTGTGTTTTTTGAACCATATCTCTGTGTAAGTTGTAGGACTACCAGCATATGCATTTGTGGTTTATTTGTATATTTGCCTCTTGAGTCTTGATAGGGAGTTGATGATAATTAGCTATCTAAGAGCTAGCTTGATTGGGAAATTTTTCTTTTTTATTTTCTTTATTCAATTTGATTTCAATTTTTAAGAAAAAAAAAAGTGCAATGAAATGATCAAACTAGGTAAAGTTCACTTGAGGATATACCTCACTTGGCATGAATTTTTCGGTTTCAATTTTTGTTTGGAAATTAGTCATCTCTCTTTCTCCCAAAATTTAAAGGCTCTCTTTTTTCTTCCATGGGCGGCCGCCCGTGAGCTCTCATTAGTAGTCACTCACTTCCCTTTTTTGTTAATTTTTTTCAAATAATTCTCAGATTTGCATCTTTTGATACATATTTGAGTCATTATTACTCGACTATTGCAATTTATTGTTACTCATATCCTTTGATTTATTTCTCAGATCTAATTAAATTATTGCTATTACCATTATTATAAAAATCTAGGGTATTTTATTATTTGGACAACTGTGCAGATATCTTTTATAATAAAAGGAAGAAATTTGAATGTTATCGAATTTGACTTATAAAAAGACCATGAATTCAAACAATGACTATGATTAGCTGCTAAATGGAGCAAGCAATCGCCTATAGCACAATATGCTTTGTGAACTCGATTAGATACTTCAAATCAAATCAAAATTGTGTTTCTTTTATTCTATTTATAAATTATTTATTATTAGATTTCCTATACAAAAATTTAAAAATATATTGATCTCATATTTATATACAACTTCCTCTTAATGAAATTTCTATTTGATTTCTTCTAAAAAAAAACTGAGTCTTCTAATTACATTCAAGACTTCCACTTAATATGATATTTAAAAAATTACCAATAATACCAACTAATTACTTGCATAATAAAAAAAACGAAACAACGAGTACACAAGTCTCTATCCCACTAAATTAAATCTAATTTTACACACACCGCATCAGATTTTTAAAGAAACAGGCTTTCAATATAGATTTTCTCTATTCACAAGGGTTGAATATTCGACTACTTGTTTAAATGATCAAAATCACTTCCATTGGGAACAATCCTATCCATTAGTAACGTGAGAAACTCTTTAATGTTTGATAATTGATAAAGTAGTGCAGTTCAGAGCCATGATAGGAAATCAAATGAAAGATGTTTAAACAATGAGGTCGCTATTGGTTTAAAAAAAAAAAAAAAAAGAGATTAAGGTTGGCTCAGTCATATAATTCTAGATCACGTTAAATTAGATTAGGGCAACATTGACATTTTCATTAGACTTGTTGACGAGAATTTAGAATTACCAATGACGAATTCTAAACTCTCGTCAACGAGGTCGTTCTAAATTTTAGTAAAGGAGTCTCATTTGGTAATTTCTGATTTGGTGGCAGAATATATCAAAGATTTCGACATTTTTACTTAATTCCATGTTTTTATTACGGGTGAAATCTTAAGAGAAGAGGAAATAAAAGCTCTAAACAAGAAAATAAATTTTAAAAAATCATATAAAATAGGAAATCATATAAAATAAGAATTTTCATTAATTTCATGAATTTTCTTTTTTTGTTTTCTCGACAAGAACTCTGATAAATTAATTTCCATTAATAAGTTAAAAAAAAAAAGGCTAAACAGAACAACAACAATAGGACAAACACAGCTGGCAGTCCAACGTTCAAATTTTAGTTAAAAAAACAAAAGAACTGTTTAATTACCAATCCTAATTTCACCTAAATCATAGTCGCGACTCGCAAAGTAATAAACATTGGAGTCAGGGGTAGGCCATCTTCCATCTCTTAAATCTACAATCATAGCCACGTGTACGGCTCAAGAAAATCTAACACCAACTATAGCAGCGAAATTTAAACGGTCAAGTTGGTGGGTTCCGTTAGCTACGCTATATAGGAAGAAACTAAGAACTGTTTGCTATCTCAACTCTCCCACGTGGGCTCCACCACCTTCACCTCCCCCTTATAAAAATCACCTTCTCCGCCTCTAATTTAACCAGTTAACCTAATACCTCGCTTGTCTCCATCTCATGCTCTGCTTTTCCAAGATACAGAGCATGGCGTCTCTCTCATTTTTCTTTTTGCTTCTCTCTTTCTTTGTTTTTGCAGGTATTTTTACTTTCTCTTTCTTCTTTACGTATTTTCTTTTCTTGCTTGTCGTTCTAATGGCTCATTCTCTTTCTTTTTATTTTTATATTCTGCAGATGCAACAGGTAAAATTGGAGTCAACTATGGCAGAATAGCCAATAACTTACCCACACCGGAAAAAGTGGTGGAGCTTTTGAAGTCACAAGGGATCAACCGAGCCAAGCTATATGATACTGATTCTACCGTTTTAACAGCTCTCGCCAACTCAGGGATAAGCGTCGTCGTTGCTCTTCCCAACGAGCTCCTTGCCTCTACTGCCGCCGATCAGTCATTTGCAGATAAATGGGTTCAAGCAAATATTTCTCAGTATTATCCACAAACACAAATAGAAGCCATTGCTGTTGGTAATGAGGTTTTTGTTGACCCCAATAACACAACCAAATTTCTCGTACCCGCCATGAAAAACGTTTATAACTCTCTTGTTAAGTTTAATCATTCTTCTATTAAAATCTCGTCTCCTATAGCTCTTAGTGCTCTACAGAGTTCTTACCCGTCTTCAGCCGGGTCGTTCAAACCCGATTTGGTTCCTGTAATGAAACCCATGTTGGAGTTCCTGCGTCAATCCGGATCGTATCTTATGATTAATGCGTACCCTTTTTTCGCTTACTCTGCTAACTCAAAAGAAATCTCTTTAGATTATGCTCTGTTTAAAGAGAACCCAGGTGTTGTGGATTCAGGTAGCGGATTAAAATACAATAGCCTTTTGGAAGCCCAACTCGACGCTGTTTTTGCTGCCATGTCTGCTATTCAATACAGCGACGTAAAGATGGTGGTGACTGAAACCGGGTGGCCTTCAATGGGAGACGAGGACGAGATTGGTGCAGGAGAGGAAAATGCGGCGTCATATAATGGAAATTTAGTGAAGAGAGTCTTGACAGGCAATGGGACCCCTTTGAGACCACAGGACCCACTTAACGTTTACTTATTTGCCTTGTTTAATGAAAACCAGAAACCGGGTCCCACATCAGAGAGGAATTATGGGTTGTTTTACCCTAACGAACAGAAAGTATACGACATACCACTAACACAGAAAGAGTTAGTGAATAGCCAATCAACGCCGGTGAGCGGGAACAAGAGTCAAGTTCCGGTGACCGGAGAAGTGTCTAAGACTTCGGTGGGCCAGACTTGGTGTGTAGCCAATGGAAATTCTGGAAAAGAGAGGCTACAAGCAGGGCTAGATTATGCCTGCGGAGATGGAGCTGCAGATTGCCGTCCGATCCAAGAAGGTGCGACGTGTTATAATCCAAATACATTGGAGGCCCACGCTTCGTATGCTTTTAACAGTTATTATCAAAAGAAAGCCCGTGCTGCTGGCACGTGTTCTTTTGGTGGTGCAGCTTATGTGGTCACGCAACCTCCTAGTAAGTATATTATAATCTCCCTTATTTTTCCTACTTGATTTCATCATTGACGTACCCAATAGACAAAATTCCACAATTAGCCAAACAAATTTGATATCATTCAAATCAATTGGTTCACATTTTCCCAATTCTAAAATTTCTATACAGTCTTTGGTTTGGTAATTTCATGTCAGCAATTAAATTAAGAATCAAAAACCAAATTTATCTAAATCATAAATAAAAATTTTATTTATTTTTTTTAATCAATTGAGGAATTATTACAATCAGTTCTCAGAAAATCAATTGACGTATCGTTATTTATTAATATATTTGAATTCTTTTTTGCAGGATATGGGAACTGTGAGTTTCCTACTGGATACTGATTGGACAATAAATACAAGTGATTAGCGAAATATCAGCTGCAGATTTGCTATATTTATTTTTTATTATTTTTTTACTACTAGATATTATATGGAAATTAGGAAGTATTTCTTATTTTCATTTTTTTTTTCATACATGTTTATTATTATTAGTATATAAATAATAATTCTTATATAGTCATGATGAGTAGTTGTGATTATTATGAGTTGGTTTGACAATTTTGCAGTTATTGTTTTTATTCCGCATTTTTTTTTTTTTTCTAATGGAATGTTGGATTAGAATGTCTCTTAGCGTTTTTCTGATGTTGGGTTGGTTTTGAAATTTTGTTTATTTGGTTAAGCAACGTTTGGGTGACGAAAATATGGAAAGAAATGTTAATGATGCCTCAGGTACAACACAAGGTCTTCTTGATGATTGGAAGTCAATTTTAAAATCATAAGAGTTAGAGTTTGTCGGTTTTCCTCTTCCTTCTATCATAAATAGTTATTTTCAAAAAAAATATATCGGAAGGCATTAAGCCCAATTAAGAAATAACCCGAGTCCAAATTGCACCGACCACGTCAGCTTCAAGGAAATGCTGAACCTCAAGGGAATCGGACTGATGTTCCTAAATTTTTATTAGATGCCTAATCTATTTCAAAATTAATTTTTGTAGTAATTTATCTCCTTTTTTTGTTGACATAAGAAAGCTTAAATAATAAAAATATTAATATAAATGTAAAACAAAATTCCATTCAAAATGATAAAAAAATATTGGTTTTCAACATATAAATACTACTTGGATCTAAATATAAAAGTAACTTAGATATATCAAATTAGATGATAATAGATTCAGTTTGAATCTCACTCTACAGATACTTTAAAAAAAAAAAAATAGATAATCACAAAAAGTTTAGAGGTCCAGATTCATTTAATAATTTCTACTACAAGAATCTATTTTGATGAACTGGAAATAGTAGATATATGTCTTGTATTAATCCACTCCCATGAAAGTTTGGTGCCAAAACTCTCAACCATATCTTGTTGCAGATTCATATTATCTCAAGTCATAACCCAATACATATTGTAGAAGACAACCTTTACCTGAGCCCATCTTCAATCAGAGATGGCAAAGCCTACCCAACTGTAATGGGCTTTTGGACCCTCAGACCCCTTAGTTTTCCAAAATTGTTAATATCAGAGAATAAACCCACCAAAACGATAATAACGTTATTATAATAAAGAACAAAAATGTAAATAACATTGTCAGGATGGCCGAGTGGTCTAAGGCGCCAGACTCAAGTTCTGGTCCTCGTGAGAGAGCGTGGGTTCAAATCCCACTTCTGACATTATTTTTTTTATTAGACGTCAGAACAATTATCTTTTTACCTTTTGCATAGGAACAATTGCTACTGATTCTTTATTTATCTCTTATTTTCTTTTAGTTTATAGCAATATTATTTAGGCAACTCTGATGATACCAAAATTACTACTCCAATAAACAAGGTAACTCCATAATTGAGTCAATTTATAAAAAAACGATTTCTAAAGTAAGTACTAATGAAATACTTATAAATATAAATACGAATCATTTTGAGAATATTAAAGAATAATTGAGAATATTAAAGAATAGTTAATTAGTGAAATAACCTTAATAACAACAATGTAAGATAGCAAGGTTTTTCTAAAAATTAAATTAAAAAATCTCTTTTGCTGAGATTACTGAATGGGGAAAAATAATCAAAGGGACAACGCATAAAGAGAAATATAAAACCAGAAAAATACAGTGATTACTGACTGGGAACACAAACCCCTATATGCTTGCTTTTGGAAAAACAGAATACTATTGAAGAAATGCAGGGCCCCAAGCAACGCAAGGTCAGACCTTCACCACCTAACTTTCCCGCCACAGCCCAAACCCAACTCTTCCTTCTTTTTTTTTTTTTTTTTTTTTTTTTAATTCCATATAGGCGCACCTTCCAACAAGTAAAAATCAACAAAAGGCGACACATGTTTGAATAATTAAAAAAAAAAAAAGAATAGGTAGCGTAAACACGTTAAAGCATAGTACGGGTACGCTTTCCCGCGCATTAACCAACAAAAGAACAAGAGGAAAAAGCCGTGCGTACCCGCAAGCTGCTCGCTGCACGCTGCATTGCCCGGCGTTAGCGTGCGCGTTTCTCACACATATTTCCTATACATAGATAAGAAAGAAAACCCCAACCAAAGCGTCATCTTTAAGTTACTTGCAGCCATTCAAACTCCCCAATCCGTCACTAAAAATATTATCTAAAATCTGTATTTTTTTTTTTTTTTTTTTTATGATCAGGAAATTTAATCCTCTCTGAGCCGTAAAACACAAGCATAAAAGCTTTACATTTAAGGTGGATCTAGAATGCTTCAATTCCTAGATAAGTTATCTCGATTAAATAACTTATTTTTCATCCGAGAACCATAGAAAAATTGGAAAAATGAAATCCAAAATGATTTCAAGTAAAAAAGGAAAAAGAAAAAAAACATAATTGTTACTGTGGCAGTAATGATGTTGACATGGCAGGGCATCAGCGGTTAACTTAGAACCCTTCCTGACCTCACCGGACACCACCCAGACGGCCAGACCCATCAATGGTGTCCCCACTTGGCACCCATATCCATCCACCCACCCAGCCGCTCATTCCGGTGTGCTGCACGCAAACATCGATAATTATAGTTTTTTTATTTATTTAACATTTTTACACAAAGGGAAAATATAACCAAAAAAAACCGGTCAAAACCCAGTTTTAAAATACAAACATTCAATCATCATATTAGGAATTCACACGTGTCAGTCATCCAGAGACTGAATTAAGTGTAAAATAAATAACACCTGTCGGTTGGCGTGACTGACCCTCGAGTCACGAGAGACCGGCCCATAGATCCTGCAATTTGGTCTGCGAATAACTAGCCGGTAATATATGACCGGGAAACTGCGTGGTGCCGGTAAAAGTGGAAAGGAAAATCAAAAGGATTACGCAGCTTTGTTGTGTAGGAGTAGACAGGTGGCTGATGCACTGGCCTCAACGGGGTCCACCACCAAACACGTCTTGAGATACGGAGTGTTGGGTTTCAAAATTCGTTTTTTTTTATTCAATTTTTTTATAAATAAATCGTAGGAGTTAGGGGCTGGGTTAGGGTTGGACCAGTGGTTGTGGGGTCGGGTATGGTGGGGGC